>NW_028121299.1:0-106653 GCF_965183815.1 Platalea leucorodia
GTCCCTCTGCCCAGCCCTGCCCATCCTCACCCATTCCCTGGCAGGGCAGGGGCCCTGCTACAGGCCCATGGGGCAGATAAGGGGCAGCTCCAGGTGGCGAGGAAACATGGCAGCTGCTCCAAGGTCAGACAAGGGGGGAAAGACCCAGGGGCCAGAGGGGCATGAGCGCTGTCTCCGAAAGGATGATGCGAGGGTGACGCTGCCCCAGATAATCTCCACAGCAATGTTGCCCTCACTGGGGATGTGGCGGCCGTGCCTGGACAGTACAATGGGGCTGTGCTGTCGGACCAGTCCTGGGCTGGCCAAAGGAACGGGTTTGGGAGAGCACAGTGGGGTCCCATCACCCCTCTGCCTGTCCCTGTGCCAGCCCTGCCTCTGTCCCCAGGCTCCAGGAGGGCTCAGGAGCTCTTCCCCGAGGCCATGTATGAGGAGATTGGTTACAGCCCAGTGTGGGAGAAGCAGGCAAGGTTTGGTCGCTCAGGTGGGTGTGGGTCCTCCCTGCAGGCCCATCTGCAGGACTCTTTCCCCTGGCCCCAACACAGGGCTGATCCCCTGAAGCCTCCCAGCCCATGGTCCCTGCAGCGCTGGGGCCGTGTGGTCTGTGGGGAGAGCATCCAGGTCCTGGGCCCGGGAGAGGAGCTTCCTCCCAACCAGCTTTGCCCATCCCAGCTGGACAGCCCCTCTCTTCCTGCCCCTGCACCCCATGTGACACCTGAGGAGTGAGGGAAGGGGCTGCGCTAGGGCAGCTCTGGGAGCACCTTTGAGACAGTGTTTGTCCTGGGGGAGCAGGGTGATTCCCAGCCCTCCTCCCCATGCAGCCCCAGCTCTGTGGGTCCCCCTTCCCCAGCAGCGCTGACCATGAGACAGGTCCGTGGGGCTCGCTCCATAACACCCGCTGTGCATCTCGCCAGGCTCCTATTCAGAGGAGTCCCTGACCCAGCTGCAGCCCTCCCCTGGGGACAGTGAGGAGGAGGATGGTGTGGGATCAGCACCAGGTAACAGAGGCAGGAAGGGGCTGATCTCCCTGCAGCCATTGATGGACAGAGGTGTCACCATCACACAGGGGGAGGACATGGGCGTCTCCTGTGGTGCAGCCACCACCAGTGTCTCAGCCCTGTGTCCCATCCTCCCATCCTCTGCTCTGCAGGATGTGTCTTCTCGCTGTCACCAGCACCCCTCTCCTTTCAGATGTTCTTGTCCTGCCTGGACATGGCCCAGTGGATGGCTATGATGATGCCAGGGAGGTTTCTGACCCTGGGGATGATGCTGCCCCTGGGCAGGGAGCTTGGGAAATGCCCAGGGCACCAGAGGAGGGAGCAGAGCCCAGGGATGCATTCGGAGGTGAGAGGGAAACATAGCGCTGCTGGTTCCTGGGGTGACATCCCTGGTGCCACCCAAGTTGCTACCGTACGGACACCCAAAGCTCCTGGGAAGGGGGAACGTGACCCAGGAGTTTTCCTTGGAGGGACTGGGGGTGGGAGAAGGAGCTGAATGTGGTGAGGAGTGGGGAGGAAGGTGATGCACAGACCCCATGGGGTGAACTGCAATGTCCTGCCTTGCTGTTTGCAGGGAGCAGCCTGCGCTCCCGGAGAAGTGCTGGGGTCCCTGGAGCTGAAGGAGACACCTCGTCCGTGTCCCTGGGGAGCATGGGCTATGATGATGCTGAAGAGGTGTCTCTGGCACATCCCCATGAGGACACAAAGGCTGTGACAGCGGAGCTTGGTGCCCAACAGTCCCTGAGCCCCAGGCCAGGAGAGCCCATCCCTGCTGTGCAGCTGGGTGCAGGCAGGAGGGAGGAGAGGCCTGTTCAGCTGGGAGAGCTGTGAGCACCAGAGAACCGTCTCCCTTTACCACAGGCAGCAGAAATGGCTGGGAGTTCCCTCTATTTTTATTCCCATTTTCACACTGTGCATCCATATTGGTTCTTATTAAAAGTCTCTGGGGGCTTTGACCCAGAGCTGCTGCTTGCCTGCCCAGGTGTCGGGTCATCTCCCTGAGGCTGATCAGGGGAGCAGAGAACAAAGACACAGTGGTAGGGAAGGGGTGCGTCTCAGGGACAGCAGGCTTGGGGTCAGGCTGTGGGGCTGCAAGAGCCCCTGGTGCCTGGGGAATAATCCTGCTGACAGAGCCATTTCCATCCTGCTGGCCACAGGCAGTTTCTAGTCAAAATAGCTCTCTGATAGGTGCCGTGATGCACCCCAGCGGGAGCACCCATTTCCTCAGCCTTGGGTGAAGCTCCTCTGCTACAGGCTGGAAGGTGTGTTGGCCCCCTGTGGGGAGTTGCTGCAGCTCAGTACTGCTGCCAACAGCATGATATGGCCCTCGAGGAGAAGAGGACAGGAGGCGGCTGTCGCCAACATCCTCTCCCACTTCCACATTGCCCCATTCCCTGCTGGGAGCTCCTCCACCCCTGGGGGGATCTGGATGAAGCCCAGGCTCACACATCCCTCTGCTCCATACCCTGGAGCCTTCCTGCTGGCAGCCCCACACGGGAGAGCAGTGTTCCCAGGGCGAGACTCCCACAGTGACTGGTGATATGCATGGACATGACAAACACGGCCGCCATCCCCTGGAGAACTCCCACTGGGATAAGCTCCAGCCTTGCATCTCAGAGAAATAAGGTATAAAATTGAAGTAAAGAAGAAGAGGGGAGTGTTATCTTCTGAACACAGGATGGTGGGTCCTATGGGCAGTATGGACACTGACCTGCAGATTCAAGGTGCCCCAAGTGGGCACCAGCGAGAGATCCCAGTGCCTGTCCCATGCCACCTCCCCACCACCTCTGCCCTCCCACAGGTATCATATTTCTCCCTTACTCTGGCACCTGGTACAGGTTTGCCTCCTCTTCCTCAGGGAGGTAAGCTACAGGCCTGGTGTGCTTGAGGGAGCAGCAGACCTGAGCAGAAAGGTCTCATTTCATGGCATTTTGGGACCTGAAGAATCTGGCCCTGTGGGCTGGGTTCATTCTATGCAGCAAAGCAGGATTGTCACTGGGTCCCAGATCTGTGCTTGCTCCTGCAGCTCCTGAGGACCTACCTGAGGGGGGGTCACAGTGAGACCCCCAACTCTCAGCACTGCTGCCCCACACTGGGGAGAGCACGGCTGTGGAAAGCCCACAGGAGAGCAGCATTATTTCTCTTAGTTTGGGCTCACTGTTCCCGGGGGCTGAGCACCCTGCAGTGAAAGGCCAAGTCTCACACTCCAGTTTGGTTGCGGGTGTTTTAGCTGCGGGACCAGCCATGGCACCATCTGGCCCTTCCCGCCTGTGCACGGCTGTGGACAGGCCTGTGCCTCCCTGATCCCACCAGCACAACATCGACAGAGACACGAAACACCCCAGGAACAAAAGGTGGGAACCAGCCCCATATCTGTTGGCTGTGTCTGGCCTCAGGAGCTCCACATGCCCTGAGCTGAGGCTCTGCTTAAGCCAGTGATGATGGTGGAAGGAGAAGGACCTGGAGACAGGGTCAGGATAAGAAATGTCATTCCTCCAGCTGGGAGTCCCACAGCCCTGCCCAGGCTCATCCAACTCAGCAAGCCCTACCTGCTGGCACAGAGGAGTGCTTCCCTATGCGGTATGGGATCTCCACCTGGAGACGGGACAATCTCAGACCCTTATCCCTGGAAAGCCACCAGGGCAGTGTGGCCCTGGTCCCAAAGGACGCCTGGGCTGGACCAGCACCCTCACACCACATCTCTCAGTGCAGCCAGAAATGATTCCTAGTGTGCTGCTGACATCTCTCCCCTCCCTGAGGTCTCCCCACACTCTGCTGCTGAGCATTGTCCCTGGGCGGTGGGGTGGGTCTGTGGTGCAGGGCAGTGACCTGAGCTCAGGTCCAGCACAGCTGCCTGCTTCTCCTCCAAGAGGGGGCTCAGCAGAGGCAGCACACACAGCCCTCCCACAGCCCTCCTCACCTCACAGGCAAGCCCTGGGTGGGTAGGGCAGGCCCACAGGGCCTGGAGAGGACCAGTGCCCAAGCTCCAGCCTGCACCTGCCTGAGGCTGGGGAGTCAGGGCAAAAGTACCCCTGGAGATGCTGGGGATTGAACCCAGGACCTCCCACATGCAAAGCAGGTGCTCTGCCACTGAGCTACATCCCCTTGACACCTGCCAGCAGGAGAGGCACTCTCCTCCCGTGATGTGCCTATGACAAGTCCTGTATTCCCCTGGGTGCCCAGGGACCCTCTGCAGAAAACAGCACTTGAATCCTTGTGCTGTGGGGCAAGTTGGGACTGCCTCTCTGCTGGGGCCTGATCCTGGCACAGGGCTGCACTGCAGAGCGCTGCCCCTTCAAGGTCTCTGCAGGGCAATGGGGCAGAAGGAGGCTCTGGCTGCAGGTGCTGCTCCCACACTCTGGCCCACTCCGGGATGGGTCAATGGAGAGGAGCCTCCTCTGCCACCCAGAGCAATAGCTGTCTGTGCCACATCTGTCCCCTGCTCCCCAGCAGCAGCAGTGCAACAGGGTGAGGGAAATGCCCTCCCTGGACTGATGTGCCCCCAGGCTCCGATGGCATCCCAGGGCATGCTGTGGAGGGCACATGGAGGCAGAAATCTTATACTCCCTCCTCCAGGCACCAGGCCTCCCCCTGCACCCCTCTGTTCCCCAGCAGCCCTGCAGGTGAGGTGAACAGCAGGCTTCCATCTTCATGGGGCTGGGGAAGGGGGCTGGGCTCAGGAACCTTCCCATTCCTTCAGCACTGATGTCTGTGCTGGCAGTGCTCTGGGTAGTGCTGGAGGGGGCTCTGGGGCAAGGGAGATGGCAGGAGGAGCATGGGGCAGTAGAGTCCATCTCCATGGTGTCAGGTCCCCAAGCTGTCCCTCTGCCCAGCCCTGCCCATCCTCACCCATTCCCTGGCAGGGCAGGGGCCCTGCTACAGGCCCATGGGGCAGATAAGGGGCAGCTCCAGGTGGCGAGGAAACATGGCAGCTGCTCCAAGGTCAGACAAGGGGGGAAAGACCCAGGGGCCAGAGGGGCATGAGCGCTGTCTCCGAAAGGATGATGCGAGGGTGACGCTGCCCCAGATAATCTCCACAGCAATGTTGCCCTCACTGGGGATGTGGCGGCCGTGCCTGGACAGTACAATGGGGCTGTGCTGTCGGACCAGTCCTGGGCTGGCCAAAGGAACGGGTTTGGGGGAGCACAGTGGGGTCCCATCACCCCTCTGCCTGTCCCTGTGCCAGCCCTGCCTCTGTCCCCAGGCTCCAGGAGGGCTCAGGAGCTCTTCCCCGAGGCCGTGTATGAGGAGATTGGTTACAGCCCAGTGTGGGAGAAGCAGGCAAGGTTTGGTCGCTCAGGTGGGTGTGGGTCCTCCCTGCAGGCCCATCTGCAGGACTCTTTCCCCTGGCCCCAACACAGGGCTGATCCCCTGAAGCCTCCCAGCCCATGGTCCCTGCAGCGCTGGGGCCGTGTGGTCTGTGGGGAGAGCATCCAGGTCCTGGGCCCGGGAGAGGAGCTTCCTCCCAACCAGCTTTGCCCATCCCAGCTGGACAGCCCCTCTCTTCCTGCCCCTGCACCCCATGTGACACCTGAGGAGTGAGGGAAGGGGCTGCGCTAGGGCAGCTCTGGGAGCACCTTTGAGACAGTGTTTGTCCTGGGGGAGCAGGGTGATTCCCAGCCCTCCTCCCCATGCAGCCCCAGCTCTGTGGGTCCCCCTTCCCCAGCAGCGCTGACCATGAGACAGGTCCGTGGGGCTCGCTCCATAACACCCGCTGTGCATCTCGCCAGGCTCCTATTCAGAGGAGTCCCTGACCCAGCTGCAGCCCTCCCCTGGGGACAGTGAGGAGGAGGATGGTGTGGGATCAGCACCAGGTAACAGAGGCAGGAAGGGGCTGATCTCCCTGCAGCCATTGATGGACAGAGGTGTCACCATCACACAGGGGGAGGACATGGGCGTCTCCTGTGGTGCAGCCACCACCAGTGTCTCAGCCCTGTGTCCCATCCTCCCATCCTCTGCTCTGCAGGATGTGTCTTCTCGCTGTCACCAGCACCCCTCTCCTTTCAGATGTTCTTGTCCTGCCTGGACATGGCCCAGTGGATGGCTATGATGATGCCAGGGAGGTTTCTGACCCTGGGGATGATGCTGCCCCTGGGCAGGGAGCTTGGGAAATGCCCAGGGCACCAGAGGAGGGAGCAGAGCCCAGGGATGCATTCGGAGGTGAGAGGGAAACATAGCGCTGCTGGTTCCTGGGGTGACATCCCTGGTGCCACCCAAGTTGCTACCGTACGGACACCCAAAGCTCCTGGGAAGGGGGAACGTGACCCAGGAGTTTTCCTTGGAGGGACTGGGGGTGGGAGAAGGAGCTGAATGTGGTGAGGAGTGGGGAGGAAGGTGATGCACAGACCCCATGGGGTGAACTGCAATGTCCTGCCTTGCTGTTTGCAGGGAGCAGCCTGCGCTCCCGGAGAAGTGCTGGGGTCCCTGGAGCTGAAGGAGACACCTCGTCCGTGTCCCTGGGGAGCATGGGCTATGATGATGCTGAAGAGGTGTCTCTGGCACATCCCCATGAGGACACAAAGGCTGTGACAGCGGAGCTTGGTGCCCAACAGTCCCTGAGCCCCAGGCCAGGAGAGCCCATCCCTGCTGTGCAGCTGGGTGCAGGCAGGAGGGAGGAGAGGCCTGTTCAGCTGGGGGAGCTGTGAGCACCAGAGAACCGTCTCCCTTTACCACAGGCAGCAGAAATGGCTGGGAGTTCCCTCTATTTTTATTCCCATTTTCACACTGTGCATCCATATTGGTTCTTATTAAAAGTCTCTGGGGGCTTTGACCCAGAGCTGCTGCTTGCCTGCCCAGGTGTCGGGTCATCTCCCTGAGGCTGATCAGGGGAGCAGAGAACAAAGACACAGTGGTAGGGAAGGGGTGCGTCTCAGGGACAGCAGGCTTGGGGTCAGGCTGTGGGGCTGCAAGAGCCCCTGGTGCCTGGGGAATAATCCTGCTGACAGAGCCATTTCCATCCTGCTGGCCACAGGCAGTTTCTAGTCAAAATAGCTCTCTGATAGGTGCCGTGATGCACCCCAGCGGGAGCACCCATTTCCTCAGCCTTGGGTGAAGCTCCTCTGCTACAGGCTGGAAGGTGTGTTGGCCCCCTGTGGGGAGTTGCTGCAGCTCAGTACTGCTGCCAACAGCATGATATGGCCCTCGAGGAGAAGAGGACAGGAGGCGGCTGTCGCCAACATCCTCTCCCACTTCCACATTGCCCCATTCCCTGCTGGGAGCTCCTCCACCCCTGGGGGGATCTGGATGAAGCCCAGGCTCACACATCCCTCTGCTCCATACCCTGGAGCCTTCCTGCTGGCAGCCCCACACGGGAGAGCAGTGTTCCCAGGGCGAGACTCCCACAGTGACTGGTGATATGCATGGACATGACAAACACGGCCGCCATCCCCTGGAGAACTCCCACTGGGATAAGCTCCAGCCTTGCATCTCAGAGAAATAAGGTATAAAATTGAAGTAAAGAAGAAGAGGGGAGTGTTATCTTCTGAACACAGGATGGTGGGTCCTATGGGCAGTATGGACACTGACCTGCAGATTCAAGGTGCCCCAAGTGGGCACCAGCGAGAGATCCCAGTGCCTGTCCCATGCCACCTCCCCACCACCTCTGCCCTCCCACAGGTATCATATTTCTCCCTTACTCTGGCACCTGGTACAGGTTTGCCTCCTCTTCCTCAGGGAGGTAAGCTACAGGCCTGGTGTGCTTGAGGGAGCAGCAGACCTGAGCAGAAAGGTCTCATTTCATGGCATTTTGGGACCTGAAGAATCTGGCCCTGTGGGCTGGGTTCATTCTATGCAGCAAAGCAGGATTGTCACTGGGTCCCAGATCTGTGCTTGCTCCTGCAGCTCCTGAGGACCTACCTGAGGGGGGGTCACAGTGAGACCCCCAACTCTCAGCACTGCTGCCCCACACTGGGGAGAGCACGGCTGTGGAAAGCCCACAGGAGAGCAGCATTATTTCTCTTAGTTTGGGCTCACTGTTCCCGGGGGCTGAGCACCCTGCAGTGAAAGGCCAAGTCTCACACTCCAGTTTGGTTGCGGGTGTTTTAGCTGCGGGACCAGCCATGGCACCATCTGGCCCTTCCCGCCTGTGCACGGCTGTGGACAGGCCTGTGCCTCCCTGATCCCACCAGCACAACATCGACAGAGACACGAAACACCCCAGGAACAAAAGGTGGGAACCAGCCCCATATCTGTTGGCTGTGTCTGGCCTCAGGAGCTCCACATGCCCTGAGCTGAGGCTCTGCTTAAGCCAGTGATGATGGTGGAAGGAGAAGGACCTGGAGACAGGGTCAGGATAAGAAATGTCATTCCTCCAGCTGGGAGTCCCACAGCCCTGCCCAGGCTCATCCAACTCAGCAAGCCCTACCTGCTGGCACAGAGGAGTGCTTCCCTATGCGGTATGGGATCTCCACCTGGAGACGGGACAATCTCAGACCCTTATCCCTGGAAAGCCACCAGGGCAGTGTGGCCCTGGTCCCAAAGGACGCCTGGGCTGGACCAGCACCCTCACACCACATCTCTCAGTGCAGCCAGAAATGATTCCTAGTGTGCTGCTGACATCTCTCCCCTCCCTGAGGTCTCCCCACACTCTGCTGCTGAGCATTGTCCCTGGGCGGTGGGGTGGGTCTGTGGTGCAGGGCAGTGACCTGAGCTCAGGTCCAGCACAGCTGCCTGCTTCTCCTCCAAGAGGGGGCTCAGCAGAGGCAGCACACACAGCCCTCCCACAGCCCTCCTCACCTCACAGGCAAGCCCTGGGTGGGTAGGGCAGGCCCACAGGGCCTGGAGAGGACCAGTGCCCAAGCTCCAGCCTGCACCTGCCTGAGGCTGGGGAGTCAGGGCAAAAGTACCCCTGGAGATGCTGGGGATTGAACCCAGGACCTCCCACATGCAAAGCAGGTGCTCTGCCACTGAGCTACATCCCCTTGACACCTGCCAGCAGGAGAGGCACTCTCCTCCCGTGATGTGCCTATGACAAGTCCTGTATTCCCCTGGGTGCCCAGGGACTCTCTGCAGCAAACAGCACTTGAATCCTTGTGCTGTGGGGCAAGTTGGGACTGCCTCTCTGCTGGGGCCTGATCCTGGCACAGGGCTGCACTGCAGAGCGCTGCCCCTTCAAGGTCTCTGCAGGGCAATGGGGCAGAAGGAGGCTCTGGCTGCAGGTGCTGCTCCCACACTCTGGCCCACTCCGGGATGGGTCAATGGAGAGGAGCCTCCTCTGCCACCCAGAGCAATAGCTGTCTGTGCCACATCTGTCCCCTGCTCCCCAGCAGCAGCAGTGCAACAGGGTGAGGGAAATGCCCTCCCTGGACTGATGTGCCCCCAGGCTCCGATGGCATCCCAGGGCATGCTGTGGAGGGCACATGGAGGCAGAAATCTTATACTCCCTCCTCCAGGCACCAGGCCTCCCCCTGCACCCCTCTGTTCCCCAGCAGCCCTGCAGGTGAGGTGAACAGCAGGCTTCCATCTTCATGGGGCTGGGGAAGGGGGCTGGGCTCAGGAACCTTCCCATTCCTTCAGCACTGATGTCTGTGCTGGCAGTGCTCTGGGTAGTGCTGGAGGGGGCTCTGGGGCAAGGGAGATGGCAGGAGGAGCATGGGGCAGTAGAGTCCATCTCCATGGTGTCAGGTCCCCAAGCTGTCCCTCTGCCCAGCCCTGCCCATCCTCACCCATTCCCTGGCAGGGCAGGGGCCCTGCTACAGGCCCATGGGGCAGATAAGGGGCAGCTCCAGGTGGCGAGGAAACATGGCAGCTGCTCCAAGGTCAGACAAGGGGGGAAAGACCCAGGGGCCAGAGGGGCATGAGCGCTGTCTCCGAAAGGATGATGCGAGGGTGACGCTGCCCCAGATAATCTCCACAGCAATGTTGCCCTCACTGGGGATGTGGCGGCCGTGCCTGGACAGTACAATGGGGCTGTGCTGTCGGACCAGTCCTGGGCTGGCCAAAGGAACGGGTTTGGGAGAGCACAGTGGGGTCCCATCACCCCTCTGCCTGTCCCTGTGCCAGCCCTGCCTCTGTCCCCAGGCTCCAGGAGGGCTCAGGAGCTCTTCCCCGAGGCCATGTATGAGGAGATTGGTTACAGCCCAGTGTGGGAGAAGCAGGCAAGGTTTGGTCGCTCAGGTGGGTGTGGGTCCTCCCTGCAGGCCCATCTGCAGGACTCTTTCCCCTGGCCCCAACACAGGGCTGATCCCCTGAAGCCTCCCAGCCCATGGTCCCTGCAGCGCTGGGGCCGTGTGGTCTGTGGGGAGAGCATCCAGGTCCTGGGCCCGGGAGAGGAGCTTCCTCCCAACCAGCTTTGCCCATCCCAGCTGGACAGCCCCTCTCTTCCTGCCCCTGCACCCCATGTGACACCTGAGGAGTGAGGGAAGGGGCTGCGCTAGGGCAGCTCTGGGAGCACCTTTGAGACAGTGTTTGTCCTGGGGGAGCAGGGTGATTCCCAGCCCTCCTCCCCATGCAGCCCCAGCTCTGTGGGTCCCCCTTCCCCAGCAGCGCTGACCATGAGACAGGTCCGTGGGGCTCGCTCCATAACACCCGCTGTGCATCTCGCCAGGCTCCTATTCAGAGGAGTCCCTGACCCAGCTGCAGCCCTCCCCTGGGGACAGTGAGGAGGAGGATGGTGTGGGATCAGCACCAGGTAACAGAGGCAGGAAGGGGCTGATCTCCCTGCAGCCATTGATGGACAGAGGTGTCACCATCACACAGGGGGAGGACATGGGCGTCTCCTGTGGTGCAGCCACCACCAGTGTCTCAGCCCTGTGTCCCATCCTCCCATCCTCTGCTCTGCAGGATGTGTCTTCTCGCTGTCACCAGCACCCCTCTCCTTTCAGATGTTCTTGTCCTGCCTGGACATGGCCCAGTGGATGGCTATGATGATGCCAGGGAGGTTTCTGACCCTGGGGATGATGTTGCCCCTGGGCAGGGAGCTTGGGAAATGCCCAGGGCACCAGAGGAGGGAGCAGAGCCCAGGGATGCATTCGGAGGTGAGAGGGAAACATAGCGCTGCTGGTTCCTGGGGTGACATCCCTGGTGCCACCCAAGTTGCTACCGTACGGACACCCAAAGCTCCTGGGAAGGGGGAACGTGACCCAGGAGTTTTCCTTGGAGGGACTGGGGGTGGGAGAAGGAGCTGAATGTGGTGAGGAGTGGGGAGGAAGGTGATGCACAGACCCCATGGGGTGAACTGCAATGTCCTGCCTTGCTGTTTGCAGGGAGCAGCCTGCGCTCCCGGAGAAGTGCTGGGGTCCCTGGAGCTGAAGGAGACACCTCGTCCGTGTCCCTGGGGAGCATGGGCTATGATGATGCTGAAGAGGTGTCTCTGGCACATCCCCATGAGGACACAAAGGCTGCGACAGCGGAGCTTGGTGCCCAACAGTCCCTGAGCCCCAGGCCAGGAGAGCCCATCCCTGCTGTGCAGCTGGGTGCAGGCAGGAGGGAGGAGAGGCCTGTTCAGCTGGGGGAGCTGTGAGCACCAGAGAACCGTCTCCCTTTACCACAGGCAGCAGAAATGGCTGGGAGTTCCCTCTATTTTTATTCCCATTTTCACACTGTGCATCCATATTGGTTCTTATTAAAAGTCTCTGGGGGCTTTGACCCAGAGCTGCTGCTTGCCTGCCCAGGTGTCGGGTCATCTCCCTGAGGCTGATCAGGGGAGCAGAGAACAAAGACACAGTGGTAGGGAAGGGGTGCGTCTCAGGGACAGCAGGCTTGGGGTCAGGCTGTGGGGCTGCAAGAGCCCCTGGTGCCTGGGGAATAATCCTGCTGACAGAGCCATTTCCATCCTGCTGGCCACAGGCAGTTTCTAGTCAAAATAGCTCTCTGATAGGTGCCGTGATGCACCCCAGCGGGAGCACCCATTTCCTCAGCCTTGGGTGAAGCTCCTCTGCTACAGGCTGGAAGGTGTGTTGGCCCCCTGTGGGGAGTTGCTGCAGCTCAGTACTGCTGCCAACAGCATGATATGGCCCTCGAGGAGAAGAGGACAGGAGGCGGCTGTCGCCAACATCCTCTCCCACTTCCACATTGCCCCATTCCCTGCTGGGAGCTCCTCCACCCCTGGGGGGATCTGGATGAAGCCCAGGCTCACACATCCCTCTGCTCCATACCCTGGAGCCTTCCTGCTGGCAGCCCCACACGGGAGAGCAGTGTTCCCAGGGCGAGACTCCCACAGTGACTGGTGATATGCATGGACATGACAAACACGGCCGCCATCCCCTGGAGAACTCCCACTGGGATAAGCTCCAGCCTTGCATCTCAGAGAAATAAGGTATAAAATTGAAGTAAAGAAGAAGAGGGGAGTGTTATCTTCTGAACACAGGATGGTGGGTCCTATGGGCAGTATGGACACTGACCTGCAGATTCAAGGTGCCCCAAGTGGGCACCAGCGAGAGATCCCAGTGCCTGTCCCATGCCACCTCCCCACCACCTCTGCCCTCCCACAGGTATCATATTTCTCCCTTACTCTGGCACCTGGTACAGGTTTGCCTCCTCTTCCTCAGGGAGGTAAGCTACAGGCCTGGTGTGCTTGAGGGAGCAGCAGACCTGAGCAGAAAGGTCTCATTTCATGGCATTTTGGGACCTGAAGAATCTGGCCCTGTGGGCTGGGTTCATTCTATGCAGCAAAGCAGGATTGTCACTGGGTCCCAGATCTGTGCTTGCTCCTGCAGCTCCTGAGGACCTACCTGAGGGGGGGTCACAGTGAGACCCCCAACTCTCAGCACTGCTGCCCCACACTGGGGAGAGCACGGCTGTGGAAAGCCCACAGGAGAGCAGCATTATTTCTCTTAGTTTGGGCTCACTGTTCCCGGGGGCTGAGCACCCTGCAGTGAAAGGCCAAGTCTCACACTCCAGTTTGGTTGCGGGTGTTTTAGCTGCGGGACCAGCCATGGCACCATCTGGCCCTTCCCGCCTGTGCACGGCTGTGGACAGGCCTGTGCCTCCCTGATCCCACCAGCGCAGCATCGACAGAGACACCAAACACTCCAGGAACAAGAGGTGGGCACCAGCCCCATATCTGTTGGCTGTGTCTGGCCTCAGGAGCTCCACATGCCCTGAGCTGAGGCTCTGCTTAAGCCAGTGATGATGCTGGAAGCAGAAGCACTTGGAGACAGGGTCAGGATAAGAAATGTCATTCCTCCAGCTGGGAGTCCCACAGCCTTGCCCAGGCTCGTCCAACTCAGACAGACCTCCCTGCTGGCACAGAGGAGCGCTTCCCTATGCGGTATGGGATCTCCACCTGGAGTCAGGACAATGTCAGACCCTTATCCCTGGAAAGCCACCAGGGCAGTGTGGCCCTGATCCTAAAGGGCGCCTGGGCTGGACCAGCACCCTCACACCACATCTCTCAGCACAGCCAGAAATGATTCCTAGTGTGCTGCTGACACCTCTCCCCTCCCTGAGGTCCCCCCACACTCTGCTGCTGAGCATTGTCCCTGGGCGGTGGGGTGGGTCTGTGGTGCAGGGCAGTGACCTGAGCTCAGGTCCAGCACAGCTGCCTGCTTCTCCTCCAAGAGGGGGCTCAGCAGAGGCAGCACACACAGCCCTCCCACAGCCCTCCTCACCTCACAGGCAAGCCCTGGGTGGGTAGGGCAGGCCCACAGGGCCTGGAGAGGACCAGTGCCCGAGCTCCAGCCTGCACCTGCCTGAGGCTGGGGAGTCAGGGCAAAAGTACCCCTGGAGATGCTGGGGATTGAACCCAGGACCTCCCACATGCAAAGCAGGTGCTCTGCCACTGAGCTACATCCCCTTGACACCTGCCAGCAGGAGAGGCACTCTCCTCCCGTGATGTGCCTATGACAAGTCCTGTATTCCCCTGGGTGCCCAGGGACCCTCTGCAGCAAACAGCACTTGAATCCTCCTGAGATGGGGGAAATTGGGGCCTGATCCTGGCACAGGGCTGCACTGCAGAGCGCTGCCCTTCAAGGTCTCTGCAGGTCAATGGGGCAGAAGCAGGCTCTTGCTGCAGGTGCTGCTCCCACACTCTGGCCCACTCCGGGATGGGTCAATGGAGAGGAGAAAATCCTTTCCCCTGAGCCTCCTCTGCCACCCAGGGCAACAGCCATCTGTGCCACATCTGTCCCCTGCTCCCCAGCAGCAGCAGTGCAACAGGGTGAGGGAAATGCCCTCCCTGGACTGATGTGCCCCCAGGCTCCGATGGCATCCCAGGGCATGCTGTGGAGGGCACATGGAGGCAGAAATCTTATACCCCCTCCTCCAGGCACCAGGCCTCCCCCTGCACCCCTCTGTTCCCCAGCAGCCCTGCAGGTGAGGTGAACAGCAGGCTTCCATCTCCATGGGGCTGGGGATGGGCGTTGGGCTCAGGGACCTTCCCATTCCTTCAGCACTGATGTCTGTCCTGACAGCAAAGCCGTGCCCGGGGACAGCCCTGGCTGGGGTCCCTGTGGCAGGGTGGGTGAGCGTGCTCAGCTGTTAACCCAAAGGCTGATGGTTTGACCACACGCAGGGATGGTGTCCTCACGCTGGTACAGCTGGGGCAATTGTGTTGCCCAGTGCCATAGATTTTTCCCTGCTGAGCCCCTGCCTAGCAGAGAGGGTTTAGGGGAATCAAAACCAGAGCACAGTCACTGTGACCTTCTGGAGTGGTTGAGTGGAGTTAAGGGGATGGGCTGCTCATCGATTCTGCTTTGCACACATGGCCCCAAAGCCCATCCTCAGCAATGACTCTCCCATTTTTGCTCAAGAAAGACCTGGAAGGACTGCTCTTTTGGAGCGGTGATAATCCCGCAGGCACTACCCCTGCAGCCAAGCATTTTCAAGCTCGCGCTCAAAGCTGAGAAGACAGTAACTGTGCTTGGACAGACAGTCTCTGCCAGGTGGCATGGACACTGCTGATTCCCCACTCCAGAGTGGCAGAGGCTGGATCCCCTTCTCAGGACAGACTTCTTGCCAGGAAGCCACAGCCAGGAGGGTGCCTCACCTGGTTCTTACTGGCACTTCACTCAGCATCCGTTTTGGTGGATATTTCTTTCTTTATTGTGTCTACTCTTTCCACACACAGGAATGACAGAAAAACAAACATTTCATAAAAGCTTGTCATAAAGTCTTGTTATATAAAGGAAGTCCATCAAATCTGGAGGGAGCCAGGAACATTGCCGTAAGCACCAAGAAGATCCAAGAAGCTCAAGGCCTCTTCTGAAGTGCATCAAATTCTTGCAGCCATGATTTGAGCCTGGAAGTGGGAAGGGATTTATGTCTGTGCGTGGAGGAGGAATAAGTGTGTTGTGGGAGTATGTCAGGGCTGAAGGTCCTTGCGCAAATCAGGGGTGATGGAGGCATTTCCATCTTGTGCGCATGCCTCAGCTTAGGAAATGGGGAAAGCCCGCTGCTGGGGGTGGATGTCCTCAGTCATGGCCCATGAGCATGACCTCACTCTCTTTTGCAAGAAAGAAGAAAACAGGAGGACTCAGGTTGCAATATCTAAGTCAGCCAGTGGGAAACAAATAAGTAATTACACTGGGGGAAGCAGGCTGGAGGGGGGTCAGATTAGGAGAAGGAAAGAAATGGAAAGTAATGATTTCTGTGTTAAAAATTTGGGAAGCTGAGACCCAGCTCATGTACCCTTCTTCTGAAGAAGGATCTACTTGTGTTTTTTTTTTTTTTTTCAGAGGGGCTGGCCCTATCAGACTAGCTTTCACAGTTCTCCTCTGCTAGACAGCCCAGAGAACAGGAAGGATGGGATTCATCTACTCAGATTTAGACATGTCCAGTGGAAGGGCTTGATTCAACTCCCCCCTTCTCACTGACAATATGAAGATGTCCTGAGGAATCCCAGACACGCAGGACCCCCACCCCTCAGCTTGGCTGGCTAACGGAAGAGAAAACAGCATGTTTAGAGAAAGTTTTCTGCCAGTCCTGGGCAGGTGTGGCATTTCAACAGCTCCCACTTGCAGGATCACAACTGTGGTTACTTTAAAGCAAGAAGAAAGCCAGGGAAGTTTTTTACACTCTTCAACACCAGACCTGTATTTCCTTAAGACACAAATTCTCTTTTCCCGCTTCTCATTCCCTAAACAGTCCCAAGATTCTGCACTTCTAAAGATATACCTGGTACACAAAATCTGCACTTCTGAGTTGTCCACACTTGACACAACTGCAACCTGTTTATTCCTGGTGGATCACAACTAGTAGGAGCTCTCGATGCAGGCCACAGTCTTTCTGAGGGCATTTCCAAGAGCCCCCTTCACTTGCCTGTTCCGCAGGCTGTAGAGGAGTGGATTGGCCATGGGTGTGAGGATGGTGTAGAAAAAGGATAGCACTGTATTGAGCTGCCTCAGTGAGGCTGTTCTGGGTATCATATAGACAACGATGAGGGTACCATAGAAAACAGTGACCACACTGAGGTGAGAGGAGCAGGTGGAGAAGGCCTTCTGCCTCCCCGTGGTGGCTGGGATCCTCAGGATCACAACTATGATGCAGATATAGGATACCAAGGTGAACACAAAGGGGAAGACCACATCCAGAAAGCAGATGATGAAAGTAACCAGTCTAAGCACCGTGGTGTCACTGCAGGCGAGCTCCAGCAATGGGGCAAAATCACAGAAGAAGTGATCAATTGCATTGGGACCACAGAAGTGTAAGTTGGAAAGTAGCCCAGTGACTACGGTAGACATTAGTAATCCTGCTAGCCAAGACCCAGCCGCCAGCTGGAAACAGAGCTTCTGCTGCATGAGGCTGGCATAGAGCAGGGGGTGGCATATGGCCAAGTACCGATCATAGGACATGATGGCCAACAGATAACACTCGGTACCTGCACAACAGGCAAAAAAAAAGAATTGTGTCATGCAGCCTTGAGCAGAAATGGTTCTGTCCCTGGTTAGGAAGCTGGCCAGCAGCCTGGGCAGGATAGTGGAGGTATAGCAGATTTCCACACTGGAGAAATTCCCCAGGAAGATGTACAGGGGAGTGTGAAGATGCCGATCTGCCACCACCAGCACAACAATGAGGATGTTAACAAACACAGTCACCATGTAGATCATGAGAGAGAGGAGAAAGAGAGGGATCTGAAGCTTGTGGACATTACTCAGTCCCAGCAGGAGGAACTCCACTGGTGATGTCTGGTTGTCCCATTCCTCTTTCTCCATGAAGTGCTGTAGGACCTTCTTTTCCCCACTTGGCAGGACGGGAACCTGAGGAAGGGCATGCGCTTCTGTGTTTGTTGTAAAAAGGAATTGGGAAGAAGTCATTTCCAGAGACCACATGGAGGTTTTCCCTCATCTGACTGAATTCCCACTTGGTTTAGGGGCTCCATTCCTAGTGAAAGGGCAGGAACAGGTTCTTCAAGAGACCCGAACTGCTCTTCTTAGAAGAATCTCCTCTGATTAGAGAGATGAGTTACTGCATTGAGGCACCTCTTTCTGTGGAATAAAAGAGAATGTTCATTTGCTCACATTAGATTATGACACATGAAGTTCTTCCCAGTAGTACCCAGCATAGGCATTAGCCAAGTCCTGCTTTCAAGCAACAGAAAGATGGGCCAGACAGAAAAGCCCCATCATGCGAAAAAGCCTTTAAGGGAACACATTGTGCCATAGACTGTTTCTTCACTCTGGGGAAGAATGGACCCTGAACAGGATTAGTGGTCTCAACTCCCTGAAACAGTTGCTTTCTGATGAGACAATTCTGTCCCTGGACAGTCCATCTCTTTCCACTGACCAAGAGTGGCCAGGAGTTACCAGCTTGGTAGTTGAAGGCACTGCAAAGGGTCTGTTAGACAGGAGATGTACAAGCAGATGGGAACTTGGGAGAGAAGGGCAGGGAAAACTGAATTCCAGAGACGAGGTACCTGAGCTGTCTAAGCCAAATGAGGAAAAGTGATGCTGCATGAGGAGGAGGGGAAAAGGACAGGGGTGACGTGGTGCTTGAGGACATGGTTTAGTGGTGGACTTGGCAGTGCTAGGTTAACGGTTGGACTCGATGATCTTAAGGGTCTTTTCCAACCTTAATGATTCTATGATTCTATGATCATTTTCTGAACATCTTTATCTCCTCACCTTCAATTTCTGAATGCATTTGGGCTGCCTCCGTGCAGCAGCACAGCACCTGGACCTCAGTATTCCCATCTGAGTTCTCAGGGCTCCCTGCTCAGCATTGCAATGAAGACACAGGAGTGTCCTGAGGGTGAGTGGGGCTGGGGCAGTGCAGGATCATCATCAAGCACAGGTTTCCAGTACATGCCTGATACATGCCTGATTGCCTGCCCAGGGAACATCCGTGGCTGAGAGAGAGAGCACTTTGCCCACGCCTCCTCCTTGGGCTTTCATAATGCTCAGGTCAGACAAAACACTGTGCCTGATGATTCCCTGTGTCAAAACTTTATACCATTTACAGAGAGCTGGAGATGACCAAGGCAGGCACCTAGGCAGCCCAGAGAGTTCCTGGGATGGAGGAGCCCTTTTACTCAGTGATTCACCCAGCATACACTGGCATGCCTTGTTCCTGAAGGTGCTTCTATGGGGAGGGTGCCTCAGATTCACTGCTCCCAGTAAGTCACATCCCATGTGGATGGCTGAGAGACAGCTGTGAGAGAGGTGAGGGATTGAGATCGATCCCTAAGATAGAAGCAAGAAGGAGAAAGAGACAGAGAGAGATTAAGAGAGCTGAGGAAATAAGGGACATGTATTGGCACACTGGCCCAACCTCTTCATGTCCACTGAGGTGCGTGAGTGCCCATTAGCTTATGCCCCACAGCTCTGACTGTACTGACAACCACACTGCCTGTATCTCTGCCTCAGCAAATCCAGCACCTACCTGTAATCCCCAGCAGGATGTGATAACCTTTCCTTTGAGGGTAATGGAGGATGAAAGGCAAGATCTGGGTGCCTTGCTCTGCCTCTTCCCCATTCCATCCTCCCCTTTCCAATTCTGCCTGCAGACTCTGACCCGTGACTCAGTCATTGCTCTGCTCTTGCACGCTATCAGCATCTCCTTCTGTGAGTCTTCAGGAGCTCCTGAATGTCACCAGCTCTGCAGTGCCTCCTGGGTTTATAGAAGAGTCTCCTGAAGGTTCCTGCTGCAGCTCAAGGCTCTCTTTGTGTCGCCGAAAGTGAGCGCTGTGCAGCTGAAGCCCTGTGGGGATGAAAGCCCTGAGCTGCCCTCCCCTGGATCTCTGTGCTCTTAGGAAGAGTGGAAATGAGCCAGGGGAGTGAGCCGTGATCTCTTCAGACTCATGGAGCAGAACTACAATGAGATATGTGCCACAGCTTCTCCTTCCAGGCTCCCTGAATGGTCCGTGGGGAGAAAGGAGGCACTTCCTCCAAGCTGAGGAGGCTGGTAATGTGGGCCAGGATGGATCACCCTCAGGGGTGCCAGGCTCTGCCTGTTGAGGAGAGAGGAAACCCAAACCTTTCCTAGCAGCAAAGGTGCCTATCTTGCTGGGGGCTCAAGTGAGCTCAGCTACTGATCTAGACTGCCAGTTAGGATTCCACCCTCCTGAAGGAATGCTGCACGGGGTTCTCCTTTGCTCTGGCTTTAGGTCAAGGGGAGCAAGAGGGCATGACACTTCCCACCTCTGTTGATTTGCACCTCATGACAAGTAGGCTCCCTTGTCTCTCCACTGAAAGCAAAGGGAGAGAGGGACCCTGGGATGCCATTTGTGGTAAGCAACTGCTCAGAGCATGGTCTCCAGTGAAGTCAGACTTGGTGGTCAGGGCTGTGTCCCGTGGGGTCTTGAAAACCTCAAAGGATGGACATTCCGTAGCCTGCCTGGGCAACTTGGTCCAATGTCTGTCTGTCCTCAGGGTCAGTGTTCTCCCTATTCCAGGTCAGAATCTCCCCTGTTCCAGGCTATGACCATGTCTTTTGTCTTTCTGCCATGCACCTCTGTAAACAGCCCAGCTGTGTCTTTTCAGTAATCTCCTGGTAGGTGCTGGAAGGCTGCTAGTACCTTCTCTTTAAGCTGTCTCTTCATCAAGCTAAACAAGAGCCACTTTCCTCAGCTTGTCCTCACAACTCAGGTGCTCTAGTGGTCTCTGCTGAGTTCATGAAAGCTTAGAAGTGTCTTTCTTGTATGGGGTGGTGGGGTTCCAGATGCAGAGGTTTCTACCCAGCCAGTCAGTCTCCTCTGTCATCATTATAAAGGGTTAGTCTGTCCCATGTTTCCTTCTGTCAGGACAGATTGGGACACTTCTTTTTGGCCTGTTCCTCAAACACCAGAGGAATTGGCATTGCTGTCTAGCTCCCTTGAAATGGCAGTCTGCCCGTTGAACAAATTGACTGCCTCCCTCTGGTTTTGTGTCATCCAAAAACTTGATGAGGTCAACCCCGTACACTTCTCAGGTCATTGGTAAAGCTACTAAACAGGAGAGGTCTCAGAGCAGACTCCCAAAGAGTTCTGTTTGTAGCTGGACTTTGGGTAGAGTGTGGACCATTCCCCATTACCCTTTGGGACCACTAATCCAGCCAGGTTTTCATCCAGTCTTGTACACCATGCAGGCCATAAAGTCCCAAGTTGGATACAAGGACTTCTGAGGAGCAGAATGGTCAGAGAGACTCTTTCTCCAGGCCTTGAGACTGAGGTGACACTGGCTACTCAGGGGGTCAAAAGTGCTTTGTCTTCTTCCAAGTCTTCAGCAAAACAAACATCAGGAGATCCTTCTGTTTTATCTCCCTTCAGGCTTACTTCTCTGCTTAGCTACATGGACTCAGTTCAAGTCCTCTTGAAGTCTGGAGGATGTCAGAGGCCTGAGGCAATTAATTAACCTAAATGACCCTGATCAGCCTCAGCTGAGGCCTCCATCCACAGTCATGGGCCTAGGAGCTCCAGGCCTTAAGTCCCTACCCTACCCTATGCTGTAGGAGTACTGGTCTCCAGATCGGCCTCTGGCTCTCCCATGCCCATGCCCATGCCAGTGTCCATGCCCATGCTCTTGTCTGGCCACAGAGCCCTTTGATCTGGACCCCAACTGCAGCCTGACTTCCTGGCTTGATCTTGGCACTGCCTTATGGCTGTGGGCCTGCTTGGTGATCACTGGACCTGAACCTCACCCTAAGCCAGACTTCCTGGCTTGACTGCAGGCCACCATCTCCTGCTTGCCTTGCTCAGATACTGCAGGGCTGGGGCCTGGCTGGAGAGGCACCTGTGCTGCCAGCCATGGTGTCTCCCTCAGCTCCCGGCTCACCTGCCTGTAGGGAGCAGCTCTGCTCTTGCTGCTCCTTGACAGAGGGGCTCTCTTCTGTCCAAGTATAGACATCTTTATTACAGTACCTGCTCCTGACCTCATCATCTAGCCTCACTTCTGAGTCAGGAGGAAGAAATACTCCCGGAATACCGCCAAAGGTGTTCAGGAAGTATAACTCGTCCCATTTAATGCAGACAGATGAAATCACTCTAGAATCACCTGTTTTCCTCCATGGGCCATCTTTCTTCCTCCAGACGAACACATGGTCCTCTTGGCCAATGGAAGAAAAGATTAGAAAGGGGGTGACTTATCAGAGGTGCTCTGCACAGATGAATCCGAAAGCAATAGTCTAAACTAAGGTCAAAATCTTAGGTCTGAACTTAAACTATTTTAGTATCTAAACGAACATCTAATCTCTAAATTAGGCATCTGATCTCAGGCCCTTTTCTCTGGTCAGTGGAGAGAGATCTGTTAAGTGGTGAGCATAGAGTCACCCACCCTAGGACATGGTGAATCCCAAAAGGAAAACTTTTCCCATGGGTAGCAGAAGGAACCAAGGGGACTGGCTCAGAGAAGGTGATTTAGGAGAGGTTCATCTCAGTTTAAAATGTCCCACAGAAGCCATTTGCAATGAGTCAGTCTCATAAATCAAAAGAAAAATGTACTTTCAAGGTAAAATTTCTCTGAGCGGACTGAAACTGGTTTTGTCTTCATTTCACTGGCAACCCACAGAACATGTACTAGCCTCCTGGCTCTACAAAAGAAAGAACTGGTTTGAAGTGGATCAGCACAGTCCTTTGTTCATTTAATAAAGTCCTCCAAGTGAACTTGGATGCTTCTTTTCTTTATTTATGAGCAATTTCAATTCAGTCACTTAAAAAAATAATGAAATGCATTATTCATCCAGCTCAAGTGCCAGGGAGTTAGATAGTCATTGAGGGGATTCTTCGGCACATAAGGAAGTGTGGTATTTACTGTTCACGTCCATTAGAGGGAGGACAGCCTGGTCCTCAGGCCATGCTGCTCATAGTGCATAACTACTATGCCTCCTGGGTCTCATCTGGCCTATGACGATTCCCTCCCTACGAGAAAGACATCGAGGTGCTGGAACATGTCCAAAGGGCAACGAAGCTGGTGAAGGGTCTAGAAAACAAGTCTTATGAGGGGCGGCTGAGGGAGCTGGGGTTGTTTAGTCTGGAGAAAAGGAGGCCGAGGGGAGACCTTATTGTGCTCTACAACTACCTGAAAGGAGGTTGTAGCGAGGTGGGTGTCAGTCTCTTTTCCCAAGTAGTAAGCGATAGGATGAGAAGAAAACGGCCTCAAGTTGAGCCAGGGCAGGTTTAGACTGGATATTAGGAAAAATTTCTTCACCCAAAGGGTTATCAAGCATTGGAACAGGCTGCCCAGGGAAGTGGTTGAGTCCCCATCCCTGGAGGTATTTAAAAGATGTGTAGATGTGGTGCTTAGGGACATGGTTTAGTGGTGGGCTTGGTAGTGTTAGGTTTACGGTTGGACTCAATCATCTTAAGGATCTTTTCCAACCTAAACGATTCTAGGATTCTATGGTTCTATGATTCCCTGGAGCCCAGAGACGTAGTCCTATATGTCTGTGTTTCTTCCACTCAGAGTACATGAAATCAAGTGAGGGCTGTAACGTGTGCTTTGTTGTGTTTTGTAGGCAAACAGTAAGGAGGTTCTGTGCACATGTATGGCATGAAATCGAGTTTGGCGTCTGCACAGAGTGGAGGATGCAGCACCGGGCATGGTCTTGTTCATACGCCTTAAAAGGAGTAACTCCTGGAGTGATCTGTGTCTTAACTTTAAGGAGCACTTTCCTGAATGAACTATGCCCACAGCTTCACCAGGACATTTCCCCTGTGTGAATGAGATGAATAAGGTGAACAGTCTGGAGAACATGCCATTAGAGCAACACAAGGACCTCAGATATTTGCTGCATAGAGGCACCAGTGAAGAGTCTGTCAAGCCTAAGTTATCTACCCAATAATACCAGAGCTATTGGTGCACAAGTGACTTTGGGGAGGATTTATCACAGTAACATGCCTAAGGCAGCTCAGCTAAATCATCACCTGTGATTCCAGAACCTCTTCAGTGAAGAAGCATTGATGGCACTCTGCCAGCTTGGATGGGATAGGATTCATCCCACTAACTTAGGCATTTAAGACTACACTCATCCATCTTAGTTTTCTGTATTAGGAACACATGTGCCAGCTTGATGTAATGATCTATGTATCGCAGTGTTTCCATGGCTTGGGAGGGAAGTTATTTAAAGAACACAAGAAAACTCTCTCAGATCAAAGGCAAAAAAGCATGTCTCACATAGAATGACAATCCCATATTTTCATTTACATGAATGAGCAAATCCTGGTTTTGATTCTCTTTCCAAAAGAACATATTTTTCTTGCAAACCATGAGTGAAAACTAATCCAGGAAAATTACAAAATGGCAACACTGTGACAGGGATTAGAGAAGAGGAGATGTTTCTGTTTAATTTTGGAGAGACCTTAAGGTACAGTTGTAATCCTCATGTCTTCAAAGGATGGCCCCAGCTGAGCAAGGGTCCCTCACTGGCGCAAATTGCCACACATTGCCCAGCATGTGGCGCAGTGCACCTGGCATTACATAGTGAAAGATTAAGTTGCCAAGTCTATGCTAAGTACCCTTCTCCTGAAGACCATTATAGGAGGAGACGATACCACCCTTGAGAGTGCTGATTCCTCCCCACTTTCAAAGAAGGCCAGCCAATGAACTCAGCAGAGACAAACAGGGAGAAGACAAACATTCTCAGTGTCGTCCTTGTAGTGAGGGGCCCAAAACTGAACACAGTACTTGAGGTGTGGCCTCACCAGTGCCAAGTACAGGGGGACAATCCCTCAGTCCTGCTGGCCACACTATTTCTCATGCAAGCCAGGGTGCTAGTGGCCTCCTTGGCCAGCTGGGCACAGTGCTGGCTCATCTTCAGCTGGCTGTTGACCAACACCCCCAGGTCCTTTTCCTCTGGGCAGCTCTCCAGCCACTCCTCCCTGAGCCTGTAACATTGCATGGGGTTGTTGTGACCGAAGTGCAGGACCCAGCACTGAGCCTTGTTGAACGTCATAGAGTTGACCTCGGCCCATCGATCCAGCCTGTCCAGACCCCTCTGTTGAGCCTTCCTACCCTCCAGCAGATCAACACTCCTGCCCAACTTGGTGTCATCTGTAAACTTACTGAGGGTGCACTCAATCCCCTCATCCAGACCATTGATAAAGATATTGAACAAAACTGGCCCCAACACTGAGCCCTGGGAAACACCACTTGTGACCGGCCGTCAACTGGATTGAACTCCATTCACCACAACTCTTTGGGCCTGGTCATCCAGCCAGATTTTACCCAGCAAAGAGTATGCCTGTCCAAGCCGTGAGCAGCCAGTTTCTCCAGGAGAATGCTGTGGGAAACAGTGTCAAAGGCTTTACTAAAATCCAGGGAAACAACATCCACAGCCTTCCCCTCATCCACTAAGCGGGTCATCTTGTCATAGAAGGAGATCAGGTTAGTCAAGCAGGACTTGCCTTTGATAAAGCCATCTTGGCTGGGCCTGATCACCTGGTTGTCCTCTACGTGCTGTATGATGGCACTCAAGATATAATCTGCTCCATAACCTTCCCTGGCATCGAGGTCAGACTGACAGGCCTATAGTTCTCCAGATCCTCCTTCTGGCCCTTCCTTTGGATGGGCATCTGTACTGGTTTTGGCTGGGACAGAGGTAATTTTCTTCATCGTAGTGTCCTGGTTTCATCTGGGATAGAGCTAATTTTCTTCCTAGTAGCTGGTACAGTGCTGTGTTTTGGATTTAGGACAAGAATAATGGTGATAACAGAGTGATGGTTTAGTTGTTCCTGAGTAGTGTTTATACTAGTCAAGGACTTTTCAGCTTCCCATGCTCTGCCAGGTGCACAAGAAGCTGGGAGGGGGCACAGCCAGGGGGAGGGCTGACCCAGACTGGCCCAAGGGCTATTCCATACCATATGATGTCATGCTCAGTATACAAGCTGGGGGAAGAAGAAGGAAGGGGGGGACATTCGGAGTGATGGCGTTTGTCTTCCCAAGTAACCGTTACACGTGATGGAGCCCTGCTTTCCTGGAGATGGCTGAACACCTGCCTGACAATGGGAAGGAGTGAATGAATTCCTTTTTGCTTTGCTTGTGTGTGCGGCTTTTGCTTTGCCTATTAAACTGTCTTTATCTCAACCTACGAGTTTTCTCACTTTTACTCTTCTGATTCTCTCCCCCATCCCACCGGGGGCGGAGTGAGCGAGCGGTGGTGTGGTGCTTAGTTGCTGGCTGGGGTTAAACCACGACAAGTAGCTAGTATGGGGCTCTGTTTTGGATTTGTGCTGGAAAGAGTGTTGATAACAAAGGGATGTTTTGGTTACTGCTGAGCAGTGCTTACACAGAGTCAAGGCCTTTTCTGCTTCTCACCCCACCCCACCAGTGAGTAGGCTGGCGGTGCACAAGAAGCTGGGAGGGGCCACAGCTGGGACAGCTGACCCCAGCTGACCAAAGGGATATTCCATACCTTGTGACATCATGCTCTGCAATAAACGAGGGGGAGGCTGGCGGTGGGGGGCCGCTTCTCAGGGACTAACTGGGCATCTGTCAGTGAGCAATTGTTTTCATTTGCATCACTAGTTTTTCTTGGGGTTTATTTTTCTCTCTCTTTTATTTTTTTCCTCTTTTCCTTAGAATTCTTGTAAAAATTTCTTTTTAATTATTACACTGTTTTTATCTCCACCCACAAGTTTCTTTCTCACTTTTTCCCTTCCAGTTCTACCCCCATCCCACTGGGGGAGAGTGAGCAAGCGGCCGTGGGGTACTTAGTTGCTGGCCAGGGTTAAAGCATGACACCTACCAACGGTTTGAGTGGAGAAACATTGCTCAGAGGATCTTCTCAATCTGTGTTGGCATATTTTATATCTCTACTTCTGCCTCTCTGACTTTTTTTCTTCCTCAGCCTATGCTTTGAAGAGCTCTCCAAGGGAAAGATTAACTGAATTATGGAATTACACAGGTTGGAAGAGTCTCCTTTGCAAGGGTCCTGGCAGCGGTGTCTTCCACTGGATCAGGTGACACTCCCCTTACAACTGTTCTACTGAATTCATACAATCCAGCTGGCCTGTTGACCTGTGTGTCCTCTCTGGCATGTGCAAGCATCATAAGTAATTACTTGACTCAATTTTATTCCGTTTTGCAGCAGGAGCTGCTACAGGGATCTCGGAAACAGTCAGATTCTCCACCCAGGATGTTAATCCCCACATTTATGCACAGGAATTGGTCTAGGCACAGCAGGATCTGCATTCTCTACGACTGTCTGGAAATCCCACCTGGAGAGGTCCCACACCAGTCAGTCCAACAGTTAATTTTGAAGGAGACTCATTTTGGCTCATTTTGGAGGAGGTTAATTTTGAAGGTGGTTGACTGAACTCAGCCACTTGGTTTCAAGTTGAAGCACTGTCTCAGACCACTCTCTCCTCTCATCGATGTCGATGATGAGATGGGAGAGTCCCTGGACCACCCAGGGGATTAATGACTGAAGTGTTCTGGTTGCACACCGGCACAGGCCTGATACCCAGCTACACTACCATTCGAAATGTAATGTAATTCGCACAGCTTTTGCCAGAAATACCAGTTCTTAGCTGGCAGTCCAGAATACCCATGCAAACCAGCAAGGCTGGAGAGGCATTTACTGTGTCTGAAGCTAAGTGGGCTGCATCCATATTTGTTTCATGTCATTGGATAAAAACACAGAGAAAAGCAGAATCCCTACAGAGTGCAGTTGCGGTTTCCCATTTCAAGAAGGAAGAGGAAACCTAAGAAAAGCAAAGGGAATGCTGACAAAGGTAACAAGAGGAATTTCACCAAGCACGATATTAGTTACCCTTGCCACACCTTCAACTGACCGGGTACCAAAATGGATCCTCACAACCACACCGGAGCAAGAATATTTTTCCTGAAGGCCTTTTCAGTCCTTCAAGAGCTGAAAATCCTCCTCTTCACACTACTGCTGGTGATTTATCTGCTCGCTGTCATGGGGAATGCAGTCACCATTGCCATCCTTTGGCTCCACCACTAGTGCCACACCCCCAGGCATCCCTTCCGCAGCACCTTGTCCTTCTTGCATACTTGGTTCACTCTGGTCATTCCCCCTAACATGTTTGTCAGTCTCATGGTGGAGATTAAGATATCTCTGCTGCTGCTTACAAGTCTCTTCTTCTCCGTCAGCACAGCTGAGTTTAACCTATGTGTTGTGATGTGTTTCGATTGCTGCAGGTCCATTTGCAACCCCTCACACGACTCTGTCCTTACCAGCTCCTGGCTGTGCTCCATGCTCATCTTTAGCTGCTGGGGAACGGCATCTCTCTCCACGCTCAGCCCCGCCATCCTGTATGCCATTAGACCCTCTGTGCCCACTGTAGAGACTGCTTCTTCTGCAGCATCATCCCTTTGCTGAGAGCAGCCCGCATGGGCACCAGCTACTATGAAACATGAGCGTTGCTCTCTTCTCCGCTGTGTTGCTGGGCTCCTTCACACTGACCTCTGTGGTTTATGCCTACATTATATGCACCGTCCTGAGGATAACCTCTGTGCAAAGCCACAACAAGGCCTTCTTCACCTGTATATCCTTCACCTGCATACCCTATCTTTCTTCACTCACTATGGCATATACTGGCTGCATGCTTGACGATGCAGGGCCTGAAGAGAAGCTGCTTTGTTGTAAGCTGCCTGCAAATTTGCAGGTTCCCCTAAGAAAGTGCATTCAGGAGAAGAACAATTTTAGAGAATTGAGGTGTCACCCAGGAGAGTATGAAGACACAACCCTTTGAGTGTTTGAACTGACCCAGAAAATGGACACTGTGACTGTCCCCTCTCATTCACTGATTCACTACGCTCATACTGCTGTAGGTGACTGAGCTTGAGCTTTTGCTCAAATACAGACAGGGGTTTAATCTCAGAAAATGGGTGCAGAGCTTCCCCTATGCCAGACTAGAGGCAAAGAACAAGCCAGGCATTTGGGATCTAAGACTAGCCTGAACCCCAAGCTAAAATGTCAGTGCAAACATGGAGCACTGCCCTTTACTGATCTTCCCATTTTACTCCTTGTGCAAGTGCTACCCATTCTGCCCTGGGACAGAGCCTAAGGGGACAACACAGCCTGTGGAGAAGATCTGTTTCACTGCTTCAAACCCACCATCTCCTCCTCTCCCTCTCCTTCCCTTGCACTTGGAATCATCCTACTTTGGCAGTCATCTGCTCTGCTCCTTTCCATGTCTAAAAACAAATATAAAGATGAAGGGAAAAACATCAGTCTTTATTGCATATAGTTTTCTTGTGCTTCCTTCTCTTAGATATGTATTTTGATTTTAAAAAAAAGTAACTTAATAAATGAGTGATTTGAGACTTGAATAGTGAGTTTCATCTGCTTCACTGCAGATGCCTGTGCGAACTGGTTTTCCCCAGGCTCCCTCTAGAGTCAATGGAAACAAGAGAAAACGCTAGAGGCTGGTTCCTCCCAACCCATAACTGGCATGCAAAAGAAAGGTTACAAATCTCTTCCAGATGCTCTTCTCTTGCTCTGCGTTTACGTCAGGGCATTTGATAGCAATAGCAATGAGCAACTCTTTGGAAACAAGCGTGTTTCAGTGCAGACGGATGTCAGATGAGATTGTGTGACAGACTGTGGAGTCATCATACATTTCAGTCACTATTTAGAGTACGAAAGAAGACAAGTTATACTTGGTCCCTATTCCACCCCCACCCCCTTTCCTGAAGAAACAGAGAGCAAGAAGGTGTGGAAGGAAGCAGGGGATTACAAAAGAGATACTAGATATTACTTATTTTGAAAACAAGAGATTCTCAAGGATTCCTAGTGCAAAAAGGCAAGTACCTCTGAAAAGTAGAAAGAATTGCTTTCAACATATGTATTTCATTTCATTTCATTTGATGGTTTAGCATTTGTGCAATAGAAGAGATGAGTTTGGCACATAGGTGTGACAGATGTTTGCAATAGGTCTGAGTGAATGTGGAATTTGCCAGGAATGGGGTGAAATAGCTCGCAGCCTCTTTAAAATCTTCTGTTCTGGAGAAAGAATCCTTTGGGAGTGTTTGAGAAATGTAGAAAGATGACAACAAATTCTCTGAGGACTCGAACTGAAATGTAAACCAGAAAAATCAGGGGGTGAGAAAGGCTTGAAGGACTCTCTCTCTCTCTCTGTGCTATCTAGGAGGAAGACTGCAAGCAAGGAAAGAAGCAGAGAAGGAAGGATTCCTTTCATCCAGACTGTGAAATAATCACACTTGGGTTTTGCCATCTTCCTGTCTCGGCAGGATGAAGTGAAATTCAGCATGGGAGCAGAGAATGAAACTGCAGTTACTGAGTTCATCCTAGAGGGTTTCTCAGGGCTTGATCAAAGCCTACAGCTATTTCTCTCTCTGCTCCTTCTGCTCATATACCTGACAACAGTGATGGGGAACGCAACCATCATTTTCCTCGTGTGTGTGGATCACCGCCTGCAAACCCCCATGTACTTTTTCATCAGCAGTCCGGCCTTCCTGGAAATCTGGTTCACATCCTCCACAAGCGTCAAATTGTTTGTGATCCTGAGTTCTGGTAGGAGGACAATCTCACTAAGCAGCTGCTTTGCCCAGTCCTGTTTCTATTTTGCCCTGGGCTGTACAGAGATGGTTCTACTTGTCGTCATGTCCTTTGACCGCTACGTTGCCATCTGCCAGCCTTTGCGTTATGCTGCCATCATGAAGCCTCAGCTCTGCATCCACCTGGTTGTTGCTGCTTGGGTCATAGGCATCACAGTCTTGAGTTACCGTCTGGTCCTCCTCTACAAGCTGACTTTCTGTGGCTCGAACAAGATCCACCATTTTTTTTGTGACAACTCCCCCTTGTTCACATTGTCCTGCTCTGACCCCAGCCTGCTTTGGAAAACAGACTCTGTTTTCTTATCGTTTATCCTACTCGATTCCTTATGTTTAACTCTGGCATTTTACATGAGCATCCTTTTCTGTATTCTGCACCTGCCAGAAGCCGCTGGGAGGAAAAAAGCTTTTACTACATGTTCTTCCCACCTCACCACCTTGGCCATTGCATATGGGAGCTGCATTGCTCTCTATGTGCGTCCTTCCAGAGATGTTTCCCTTGAGACAAACAGAATTGTGGCTTTGCTGAACACTGTCCTGTACTCAGTCTTAAATCCATTCATCTACAGTCTTAGAAACAAGACTGTGCTACTGGCCCTGAATGAAGCCATTGCCCGTGCAACAACACAGCTTTTCCCCCAATCCTGATGCATTTCTGGACAGCAATTCCAATGAGCTGCTATGTTAAATATGCTAAATAATACCAGTGCATAGGTATGTAACCTGCAAATACCGATGCCTCAGGAGATGCATGTTCTTGTTGGGTTGTGTTAGGTTAAGTGAGAAGAAGCTCATCTGCACACACAAAGAAGGCACTACCGATGGCAGGAGTAACTCAGTTAACACCCTGCCCCAGCTGCTCCCAGACCTGTCACAGGAGAGCCACCAGCTCATCAAGAGCCCATCTCCACAAAGCGAGAAGAGCACAGAGGCACCGTGGCAGGTGGGAACCCAAATGACAGGATCCTGAGGAAGGAACATCTTGTCCCAGCTCCTTCCAGGGCTGCCCTGGGAGAGCTGTCAGCCCCGTTGTCCAGGTGTGAAACCCACCAAGATGAGCCACTGCGAGCAGCTCTCTGGATCACCATTTGGACTAAGGGAATTGTTGCCTAGGGGCATAGGACACATTATGGGATGCAGGGGAAGAGCATTTTTGGATTGCACAGGATTTATTATGGGAAGTGTAGGGGAGGACCCCGACCAGTGCAGTCTGCCCTGTCTTCTCATTGAACTTAATTTCTAGCTCATTGCTGTGAGGGGGAATCTCTCTTCTGCGTGAACATGTGAGCGCAGGGGGATGAGTGCAGCATCTGGAGAAGGACCATGGGGTCAGACAGCCCGTATGTCATTAGTGCCAGCAACTGAGAGACCGGAGTGGCTGGACTTAAGAGTCTCTGTGTGTGTGTGTGTGTGTGTGTGTGTGTGTTTGTGTGACTGGGGTGGTCTGTAGCAGCATCTGGAACGGGGCTGCAGCCTCAGGGGGCTCATATGTCCAGGTGCGTGCAACTGGGGAGGCTGGTATCCAGGGCAGCTACTGAGGAGACTGAGCGTCTGAGCCCAGCTGCTGGAGGGATCCACCCTGTAAAAGGTATATATAATGTAGAACAGAACAGAACAGAATAGAATAGAATCGAACAGAATAGAACAGAATAGTTCAGTTGGAAGGGACCTACAAGGATCATCTAGTCCAAATAGCTGGCCACTTCAGGTCTGACCAAAAGATAAATCATGTTATTAAGGGCATTGTCCAAATGCCTCTTAAACACTGACATGCATGGGGCATCGACCACTTCTCTAGGAAGTCTGTTCCAGTGTTTGACCACCCTCTTGGTAAAGCAATGCTTCCTAATGTCCTGTCTAAACCTCCCCTGGTGCAGCTTTGAACCATTTCCCCGCATCCTGTCCCTGGATCCAAGAGAGAAGAGATCAACACGTCCCTCTTCACTTCCCCTCCTCAGGAAGCTGTAGAGAGCAATGAGGTCACCCCTCCGCCTCCTTTTCTCCAAACTAGACAAGCCCAGTGTATTCAGCCGCTCCTCAAAGGACATTTCTTCCAGCCCTTTCACCAGCTTTGTTGCCATCCTCTGGATGCATTCAAGTACCTTACATCCTTCTTCAGTTGTGGGGCCCAGAACTGCACACAGTACTCCAAGTGAGTCTGCACCACTGCTAAATACAGTGGGATAATCCCCTGTCCTGGTTTCAGCTGGGATAGAATTAATTTTCTTCCTAGCAGCTTGTACAGTGCTGTGGTTTGGATTTAGGATGAGAATAATGTTGATAACACACTGATGGTTTACTTGTTGCTAAGCAGTCTTTATCCTAGTCAAGGATTTTACAGCTTCCCATGCTCTGCCAGGTGCACAAGAAGTTGGGAGGGAGCACAGCCAGGACAGCTGACCCAAACTGGCCAAAGGGATATTCCATACCGTATGACATTATGCTCAGTATATGTACTGGAGAGAATTTGCCAGGGGGCAGCGATCGCTGCTCGGGGACGGTCTGGGCATCGGTCAGCAGGTGGTGATTGTGCATCACTTGTTTGGTATATTCTTTTTTTTATTAGTAGTAGTATTAGTATTAGTATTTCCCCTTCCTCTGCGGTCATATTAAACTGTCTTTATCTCAACCCACGGGTTTTACTTTTTTTTTCTGATTCTCTCCCCCATCCCACTGTGGGAGGGAGGGTGAGCGAGCGGCTGGGTGGTGCTTAGTTGCCGACTGGGGTTAAACCACAACATCCCCTCTTTTGAGCCCCTCGTTATACTGCACCCCAGGGTGCGGTTTGCCCTCTTGGCTGCCAGGGCACACTGCTGACTCCTGTTGAGCCCCCTGCCAGCCAGCACCCCCAGATCCCTCTCTGCAGGGCTGCTCTCCAGCCACTCCCCTCCCAGTCTATACTTGTGCCCGGCATTATTTCATCCAAGGTGCAGAATTCGGCATTTGTTCTTGCTGAACATGGTGAGAGTTGCCTCCTCTGGGTCATGGATACAGCTGTCAGACTGCACAGGGCCCAGGAGTGTTCCCTGTGCTGCCCCATGATGCCCCAGTATGTCCCACTGGCCTTCAGGTAGGGCATGACCCCTTCACCACTGCTCTCTCAGCCTCATCCTCCAACTGCTGTTTCACCCATCTGTTTGTCTACCCTTCCAGAACATAATGTCCTAACTTGGGTACAAGAATAGTGAGAGAGAACATGTCACAAATCTTGCTGAAGTTGAGGTGACCAACATCCACTCTTGTCCCCTCATGCACAAATGCAGTTACTTCATCATGAAGGCAGTCAGCTTGGTGAGGCATGCTTTACCCTTTGAAAGTCCATGCTGACTGCTTTTGGACACATTCTTCTCTTTAAAGGTCCCAGAAATACCACCCAAGAGATATTGATGGCTTACTCCTCACCAAAGTGAGCTTGTACAGCCTGGGGTTCCCTGGGTTGCTCCTTTGGCTTCTTTCAGAGATGGGCGCAACATTGCTTTGTCCTTACTCACAAGAGACCTCTACCAATCCCATGACCTTTCAAAAAAGGGATATTCCACAGAAATATCAGTCTTCCCCTGTAACTTCATTACCACTATTCTGCTTGTTATATTCTGTATTTAATTTCTCTAATTGTTCGTGTATTTTCACCTGTCCTTATACAATAAGTAAGTCATCTTATTTACAATTTCCTGATACAATAAAGTCATCTTACCAGTAGACTGTCTAGACAAAGGCCCTTTCCATTATTCTCCAGTTTTCTCCTCCCCTTACTTTGTTCATTCAGATACCTTTCAGCTATGCTGCTGCTTTGGGTTTCAGGGAGTTAAAGCTTTCATGTCTTTCAGTAGGACAATTGCCTTTGTAGCAAACTCTTCTCTTATGTTTATCTCTACCTTTCTGTAGCTATCTATGTAAAACATTTCTCATAAGATTATCCCTTGTAGAAAGGCAACCTCATTACAGGTAGCTTGTCAGTAGCTTATGCTTGAAGAGTGTATTGTATTGTTTATGAAACTTTATCATGCTTTACTTTGCTTGCAAATAGGAAAAATCCTTCTCTGCCTGTGTGCAGCCGGTTGTCTAAGGAGATGAGGTGGGAGATGGTGCAACGGAGCTGTAACACCCAGTTGCAGACTTCCCTGGAGAAATGAGCAGGGTCACCTCACAAACAGGGACATAGACAAAGCAGAGACGTTTCATGCTTCCTTCGCCTCCGTCTTCAACACCGATGAAGTGTTCTCTGGGCTAGAGAACCATGACTGCAAGAACGACAAACTCCCATCCAACCCCGAACTTGTGCAGGATTTGCTGCTCCAGCTGAATAAGTCAATGGGGTCGGACGGGATTCATCCGAGGGTACTTAAAGAGCTGGCTGATGTCATAGCGAGACCTCTCTCAATGATTTATCAATCCTCTTGGGAATGTGGGGAGGTCCCAGTTGACTGGAAGCTGGCAAATGTTGTCCCAGTCTTCAAGACGGGCAACAGGGATGACCCTGGTAGCTACAGGCCTGTCAGTCTCACCTCTGTGCCTGGCAAAATGAGGGAGAAAATTCTTCTGGGAGTTATTGAAAAACACCTGAAAGACAACGCAGTCATTGGTCCCAGCCAGCACGGGTTCACGAGGAGAAAGCCCTGCTTGACAAACTTGATTTCCTTCTATGACAAGGTTACCCACCTAGCTGACCAAGGGAAGCCAGTCGATGTCATCTTTTTGGACTTCGGTAAAGCCTTCGATACTGTCTCTCACAGTATCCTCCTGGACAAAATGTCCAGCATACAGCTGGATAAACACCTAATGCAATGGGTGAGCAATTGGCTGATGGGTCGGGCTCAAAGGGTTATAGTAAATGGGGTTACACTGGGCTGGCGATCAGTCACTAGTGGGGTTCTCCAGGGATCCATGTTGGGGACAGTGCTCTTCAGTATCTTCATAAATGACTTGGATGCAGGACTCGAAGGTTTGTTATCAAAGTTTGCCAATGACACAAAATTGGGAGGAGCCATTGACATTCTCGAGGGCAGAGAGGCCCTGCAGAGGGATCTGGACAAATCAGAGAGCTGGGCAAGTACCAACTGTATGAGGTTTAACAAGGGCAAGTGCCAGATTTTGCACCTGGGACATGGCGACCCTGGATGTATATACAGACTGGGGAACGAGAGGCTGGAGAGCAGCCCCATGGAGAGGGATCTGAGGGTTCTGGTCAACGGCAAGTTGAACATGAGCCAATAGTGTGCCCTGGCAGCCAGGAGGGCCAACCGTGTCCTGGGGTGCATCAAGCACTGGATTGCCAGCTGGGCGAGGGAGGTGATTGTCCCCCTCTGCTCTGCACTGGTGCGGCCTCACCTTGAGTACTGTGTGCAGTGTTGGGTGCCACAGTACAAAAAATATACAAAGCTGCTGGAGAGTGTCCAGAGGAGAGCCACAAAGATGGTAAAGGGTTTAGAGGGGAAGCCGTATGAGGAGCGGCTGAAGTCACTTGGTCTGTTCAGCCTGGAGAAGAGGAGACTGAGGGGAGACCTCATCACGGTCTACAGCTTCCTCACAAGGGAAGGAGGAGGGGCAGGTGCTGATCTCTTCTCCCTGATGACCAATGATAGGACTGAAGGGAACGGCAGGAAGATATGCCAGGGGAGGTTTAGGTTGGACATTAGGAAAAGGTTCTTCACCCAAAGGGTAGCGGAGCATTGGAACAAGCTCCCCTGGGAGGTAGTCACGTCGCCAAGGCTGACAATATTCAAGAAGCATTTGGACAACGCCCTCAGAGATAGGGTGTGAATTTTGGGGTTGTCCTATGCAGGGACAGGAGTGGGACTCAATGATCCTTGTTGGTCCCTTCCAACTCAGGACATTCTATGATTCTATGATTCTTATAAGGTAGATGAGGACAGACTTTTTAGCAGAGCCTGTTGCAATAGGACAAGGGGTAATGGTTTTAAACTAAACGAGGCTAGATTTAGACTAGATATAAGGAAGAAATTTTTTACAATGAGCATGGTGAGACACTGGAACAGGTTGCCCAGAGAGGTGGTGGATGCCCCATCTCTGGAAACATTCAAGGACAGGTTGGATGGGGCTCTAAGGAACCTGATCTAGTTGAAGATGTCCCTGCTCAGTGCAGGGGGGTTGGACTAGATGACCTTTAAAGGTCCCTTCCAACCCAAAGCATTCCAGGATTCTATGACTCTATGACTCTATGAGAAGGTGAATCAAGTCAATTTGCAGAGGTGAAAGCCATCCAGCTGGCTTTGGATATTGCTGAAGGAGAAAAATGGCCAATGCTCTATCTCTATACTGACTCATGCATGGTGGCAAATGGCCTGTGGGGGTGGTTACAGCAATGGAGGCAGAGTAACGAATAGTGCAGAGGCAAACCCATCTGGGCTGCTGCACTGTGGCAAGATACTGCTGCCTGGAGAGAAAACCTGGCTGTAAAAGCACGTCACGTAGATGCTCACGTAGCCAAGAGTCGGGCCACTGAAGAACATCAAAACAACCAGCAGGTGGATCAGGCTGCTAAGATTGAAGTGGATCTGGACTGGCAACAGAAGGGTGAATTATTTCTAGCTGGGTGGGCCCATGACACCTCAGGCCATCAAGGAAGAGATGCAACACATAGATGGGCCCGTCATCGAGGGGTGAACTTGACCATGGACACTACTGCACAGGTTATCCATGGATGTGAAACATGCGCTGCAATCAAGCAAGCAAAGCGGTTCAAGCCTCTCTGGTATGGAGGACCATGGCTGAAATATAAATATTAGGGAGGCCTGGCAGATTGATGATATCACACTCCCACAAACCCGCCAAGGCAAGCACCATGTGCTTACAATGGTGGAAGCAACCACCGGATGGCTGGAGACATATCCCGTGCCTCATGCTACTGCCCAGAACACTATCCTGGGCCTTGAAAAGCAAGTCCTGTGGTGACATGGCACCCCAGAAAGAATTGAGTCAGACAACAGGACTCATTTCCGAAACAACTTCATAGACACCTGGGCCCAAGAGCACGGCATTGAGTGGATATATCACATCCCCTATCATGCACCAGCCTCTGGGAAAATCAAACAGTACAACGGAGTGTTAAAGACTACACCGAGAGCAATGGGTGCTGGGACGTTCAAACATTGGGACACACATTTAGCAAAGGCCACCCGGTTAGTCAACACTAGGGGATGTGGTGATCGAGCTGGCCCTGCCCAGTCAAACCTTTTACATACCGTAGAGGGGGATAAAGTCCCTCTAGCGCACATAAAAAATATGCTGGGGAAGACAGTCTGGGTTATTCCTGCCTTGGGTAAAGGCAAAACCATTTGTGGGATTGCTTCTGCTCAAGGACCTGGGTGCACTTGGTGGGTGATGCAGGAGGATGGGAAAGTCCAATGTGTTCCTCAAGGGGATTTGATTTTGGGTGAGAATAGCCAATGGTTTGAATTGGATGATGTTAATTGCTACGTAATACTTCTCACACTGCCCCACCAGCGAGTACATTGGGAGGGGCACAGAAGTTGTGAGGGGACACAGCTGGGACAGCTGACCCCAGCTGACCAAAGGGATATTCTGTACCATGTGATGTCATGCTCAGCATATAAAGCTGGCGGAAAAGCTGGCCGAGGGTCCACTGCTCAGGAACTGGCTGGGCATTGGACAGCATCACTTCTTTTGTATATTCTTTTATCATTGTTATTCTTTTCCCTTTCTTTTCTATCCCATTAAATTTCCTTTATCTCAACCCATAAGTTTTACCTTTTGTTTTCGATTGTCTCTCTCATCCCACTGCGGGGGAGTGAGCGAACGGCTGTGCAAACACGCTTCAGCAATAGCCAAAACACGGGTGTGTTATCAACACTGGTTTAGGCACAAATGCAAAACATAGCACCATGTGGGCTCTCTGAAGGAAGTTAACCCCATCCCAGCCAGACCCAGTCCACTTGAAATTGGGGCCCCAAAATGGACACAGTTGCTTACAGGTGGCCTAACGAGTGACGAGCAGGGGGAGACAATCTCTTCCCTCGCACTTTCGGCGAGGGTTCTCTTTATGCACTTCAGGACACTGCTGGCCGCCTTTGCTGCCAGGTCGCACTGGATCAAGTGGATAAATGCTGGATGGCGTTCTGTATTTAATTTCTCTAATCTTTCCGGTATTTTCACCTGTCTGGATAGAACGACCATTTCTAAAGTCATCTTTTCAGCAGGTTGTGCAGACAACGGCCCTTTTCCATTATTCTCCAGTTTTCTCCTGCCCTTACTCATAGCTCATTCAGATCCTTCTCACCTGTGCTGCTGCTTTGAGCTTCAGGGACTAAAAGCTTGCCTGTCCTTCAGTAGGACAAGTGTCTGTTTAGCCAATTCTTTAATTATGTTTATCTCAACCTTTCTGTAGCTATGTATCTAAAACATTTCTCATAAGATTATCCCTTGTAGAAAGGCAACCTCATTAGAGGTAGCTTGTAAGTAGCATATGCTCGAGGAGTGTATTTTATTGTTTATGAAGCTTTATTAAGTTTAATTTTCTTTGCTGGCCAACAGGAAGAATCCTTCTGTGCCTGTGTGCAGCCAGTTGTCTAAGGAGATCAGGTGGGAGATGGTGCAATGGAGCTGTAACATTCAGCTCCCAGAGGTCAGTGAAGCCTGATGTCAGGAAACTGATGTAAATCCCAGGTGGCCAATGAGAGAAATGGTGAGGTTGAGGAAGGGAGGAAGCAAGGCACAAGGTTGTCACTACAGTGCCAGACCTCAAGGGACTGCTTTTCCTAGCTGTCCAGACCTCCCGAGGAGACCCTCTGCATCCATATCAATTGGAGAATGCTGCTATCACCTCTTCTCTCAACTGAAATGAATAAAATATAACCTTTAAAAAAAGGATTTTGATTAGGTGCACTTGGAAATCTTCCTCCTTAACTACACTATGAAATGGCTCTACAATTAGCTGGACAAGTCTTGAAGAGTTGAAGAAAATCACAGGAAGAGAAATAGCTCGTTAGGGCTTTCTGTATTTTAATGAGCCCCCATGCTGTAGTTGGCCCTGTGTCCGTGAACCTCAGATACTGAGAGGAGACTGAACAAACCTCTCAAGAAGTCAAAGGCAGAAGCAAAACCTTGAAGCATTGATTGGCCCCCCTGAGGGCCATTACTGACAAAGCCTCCCCAAGGGCTCGTTAGAGCAGCTAACTGGAGGCTGTGATTGCAGGTAGGCAAAGGCACTGTGCAGGGGGCTGTAATGCTGAGAAAACCCTTGGCTGGTTTGATGAAGCAGCAAGGCCAAGTCCTAACCTGCAGGCCCTGGGAAGGTAGATTCTGTCCCTCACGTCTGGCTCAGGGCTCTTCCTGGGGGCAGTGGGATGTGAGGATAAGCAATGCTAAGTGCAGAAAAACTGTGCAACACCTCCCAGCCTCCCCAAGCAGGGATGAGGAAGAAACAAAGTCCAGAGCCTCAAAATGAAATTTTGTGGCAGGCATCAGCTGCTGCCATAATCAAGAGGAGAAAGACCTCAGTCCTGTTGGGCTCAGGGGGAGGGTGTCTAGTTAGTGTCAGGGCATGGGCTCGCTTTGTGGATTAGGGTTTTGTGTAGGGCTGTTGTGAGGGTTAGGGTCAAGGCTAGCATTTTAGTGTTCGGGATAAAGGCTAGGAATTAGAGTGAGTAATAGGGTGAGAGTAAGTGTTTGTGGTTTGGGGCTTTGGTTTAGAAGTAAGGTTTGAAGTTAGGGATTGGGGTAGTGGATTCCTGTCAGGGGGAAGGGTGCCATGTAGGGGGAGGGTTAGGGCTTAAGCTTACTGGTTAGAGATGCCTAACATAAATGTTTTCTTAGTATCATGGTGGCATCAAAATTACCCAAACACATCTTTCCTCTTCAAAATCTTTCATCTCTGTTGGCCAAAGCTCTCTTCCCTCCACCAAATCTTGTCCCTGATGCCCCTGACCTCCCCACATCTTTCATCTTGTTGGGGGGAGCATTGTGATGGCTTTCAAGACCTCAGAGTATCTCTCTCCCCACTGCTGCCTGGTCAGAAATGACCTCACAGCCAGCATCCAAGGGGACACAGTGTGCTGCTGTGCCGGAGAGGCCTCTTCACAGCCTACCCAGCAGCGCTGAAGGGAGGTGATGTCTTCCACCACCCCAAAGGTACCTGCTTGCCTACAAGCTCATGCTGCAGAAGCCTCCCATATGTCCTGTGACACAGTTCCCATATGGGTACTTCAGCTGCACAGGGCAGTGGCCACCTCTTTGTGGACGACTTACTCGAGCCCTGAATGTAAATTTTTAGGAAAAAGTTGAAACCTCTGCAGAAAAGAACTCAATGTAATAGCAGAGAAAGTCTTCATTTCCAGCATGGCTAGCTTGTTATGAATTTTCAATATTTTTTTCATCCATTTTTATTAACAGCAGGAAGGGCACATACTGGCAAGCTGATTATGCTCCCTTGCTGTGTGCAGGCAGTTTTATGCAGCCACTTATCAAAATAAATTTTCTTACCAATCATTCAAATGCAGAAACATTGCTCAGAAGAACTACTCTATTTCTGTTGGAACCCTCTATGTCTCTGCTTCTGCATCTTTGTCTTTTCTCCTTCCTCTGCTTATTCTGTCGTCAAAAATCTCTGCAAGCGGAAGACTGATTGAATCGTACAATAACTCAGGTTAGAAGAGATTTGAATGTCATCTTTCCCAACACTCCAGATTGAGGCAGGGTGAACTAGGTGAGGTAGCTCCAGAGCTCCTCTCAGCTTGCCAAGGGAGCTGAAGGTGAGCTCCATCCCATCGTACAGGGACATAATAAGATGTTCAACCAGTGTTGGCCCAAGTGCTGGTAACAGAGAGGTGCCGATAATGACTGGCTGCAAGGAGGACTCTGTGCCAGTGGTGACATCTGAGACGGATCGTGCAGTCATCCTCCCGTCCACCTCATCATCTACTTCTTTAGTCCAGATATTACCAATCTGGCTAGAAGGAGACTATGGGAGGCCATGTTAAGGCCTTGCTAAAGTCCAGCTATGCAACTTCTCTGATGCCTCTTGCTTTTACAAGATGTTTTACAGAGGTCTCACAATGAAACCAGCCAGCCCCACTTGCACCTCTCTGCACCAGAAACCTTCTCCACATCTCACACTTCCAGGAGAGTGCCCAGGACACAGCACACACCTGTCTGGGTTTTCTGGGCCTGTTCAGAAGAGAACCAGAAGTCATTGCTCCCAGCAGGCCCACAACTCCAATTGACTCTTTGTGCAGCCCACAGCTTTTCTGAGCACTTCTCTCCGTGTCCCACTCCCCTCCAAACTTTCTGATCCTCAGGCTGCAGATGAGGGGATTGAGCAGGGGCCTGAGGACGGTGTAGCAAAAGGGCTTTGTCCAGCTATCTCGGGAGGGCTTTTCTGGGCATCTCACAGACAAGGATGAGGATGCTGTAGAAAACAGTTTCACGAGTGAGGTGAGAGCAGCAGGTGGAGAAGGCCTCCCACCTGTCCATGCTGGGTGGGAGAGCTGCCCCGGGGTGGCAGCTCTGGTGCACGCACAGGATGCCCCTGTGAAGAGGAAGGGGGGGCCCAGATCTAAAAAGCAGGTTATGAGAGCAAAGAGCATAAGTGTCCTGGTGTCACTGCAGGAGAGCTCCAGTGAAATCACAGAAGAAGTGGTGCACTGCACTGGGGCCACAGACCTGTATCTGGGACAGGAATGAAGTGACTATTGTAGATGAGAGAAACCCCCCTAGCCAAGGCGTAGCTGCCTTCCCAAAACAGACCTTCCAGGCCATGAGTCTTGCAGAGAGAAGCAGGTGGCACACAGCCCAGTACTGATCGTAGGATGTGGCCACCAGCAGGAAACACTCAGTACATGCAAAAGGGGCAGCAAGTGCTACTAACACCACTGTCAGCAGAGATGGTGGTGTGTCCAGTCCGGTCAGCAGTGTGGTCAGGTCAGGGGCGTGGTGGTGGAGCTATAGCAAGTCTTCAAGTTGTCCACCACCAGCACAATGATGAGGGTGTTCCCAACACCAGTCACAGGGCAGGTCATGAGAGAGAGGAGCGTTGGGGACATTCCCTATTCACACCTAAGCGCTGCAGTGTATCACCCTGCTTTGCACGCCTTAGAGATGCCCCAGGGCATGAGGAATGGACACAGGAACCTTGGGCCAAGGAAGTGCATCCAAGTGCTGCATTCAGGTGGTTTCCAGGGGACATTCCTCTCAATGTGAAGTGACCTCAAGACACTGTCTTTCCCACAGGCCTTCACAGCAACCCCAAGAATAGCTGATGGCATTTGTGCTCACTCAGGTTCATCTGTGCCACGCACACCATGTCTTTAGTCTCATCTCATAGAATGAGACAGAATGGCTTGGGTTAGAAGGCACCTCTAAAGATCATCTAGTCCAACCCCCCTTTCCATGGGCAGAGACATCTTCCACTAGATCAGATAGCTCAAAGCCTCATCCAGCCTGACGCTGAACACTTCCAGGGATGGGGCAGCCACAACTTCTTCAGGCAACCTCTTCCAGTGTCTCACCACCCTCATCATAAATAAATTTCTTCTCTATGTCCAATCTAAATCTAACCTCCTTCAGTTTAAAACCATTGCCCCTTGGCCTGTCACTACAGGCCTTCATAAAAATTCTCTCTCCATCTTTCCTATAAGCCCTTTTTATATATTGAAAGGCCACAAGGAGGTCTCCCCAGACCCTTCTCTTCTCCAGGCTGAGCAACCCCAACTCTCTCAGCTTCTCTTCATAGGAGAGATGTTTCAGCCCTCAGATCATTGTCGTGGCTCTCCTCTGGACCCGCTCCAACAGGTCCATGTCTTTCTTGTCCTTGGGAATACAGAGCTGGACACAGTGCTCCAGCTGGGGTCTCACAAGACTAGAGGGGGAGAATCACCTCCCTCAACCTGCTGGCCATGCTTTTATTTAGGCCGCTGTCGTGGTTTAACCCCAGCCAGCAACTCAGCACCACGCAGCCGCTCGCTCACTCCCCCCCAGTGGGATGGGGGAGAGAATCAGAAGGGTAAAAGGGAGAAAACTCGGGGGTTGAGATAAGAACAGTTTAATAATCGAAGTAAAATAAATTAGAACAGTTAAATAGGCAAAGCAAAAACCGTGCACGCAAACAAAACAAAACAAGGAATTCATTCACTACTTCCCATCGTCAGGCAGGTGTTCAGCCATCCCCAGGAAAGCAGGGCTCCATCACGCGTAATGGTTACTTGGGAAGACAAACGCCATCATGCCCGATGTCCCCCCCTTCCTTCTTCTTCCCCCAGCTTATATATACTGAGCATGATGTCATATGGTATGGAATAGCCCTTGGGCCAGTCTGGGCCAGCCCTCCCCCTGGCTGTGCCCCCTCCCAGCTTCTTGTGCCCCCGGCAGAGCAGGGGAAGCTGAAAAGTCGTTGACCAGTGTGAGCGCCACTTAGCACCTATTCAGAGACAGCTTAGCACTACTTAGCAAGAACCAAAGCATCAGTGTATCATCATCGACATTGTTCTCATCCTAAACCCAAAACACAGCCTCATACCGGCTACCAAGACGAAAATTAACTCTATCCCAGCTGAAACCAGGACAGCCGCCCAGCATACAGCTGACTTTCTGGGCTGCAAGAGCACATTACTGGCCCATGTCCAACTTTTCACCCACCAGTATCCCCAAGTCTTTCTCTGCAGGGCTGCTCTCAATCCATTCACCTCCCAGTCTTTACTGACAGCGGGGATTGCCCTGACCCAGGTGAGTGGCCTTGCACTTGGCCTTGTTGAACTTCATGAAGCTTGCATGGACCTCCTACTCAAGGATGTCCAGGTCCCTCTGGATGGCATCCCTCCCCTCAAGTGAATCAGCTGTCCCATGCAGCTTGGTGCCCTCTGCAAACTTGCTGAGGGTGCACTCGATCCCACTCTCTCTGTCATTGATGAAGATACTAAATAGTACTGGTCCCAGTACGGACCCTTGAGGGACACCCTGTGTTATTGGTTTCCGTTTGGGCATTGAGCCATTGACTGTAACTATTTGCATGCGGTCATCTAGCCATTTCCTTATGCATCTAACAGTCCATCCGTCATACCCATACCTCTCCAATTTAGCAGCAAGAATGTTGTGGGGGACCATATCAAATAACTTAGGTTAGCTCTGCCAAAGAAGTGCCCATTGCCTGTCACTGCGTGCAATCACAGGACTGCCACACAAAAGGCCTGTGACCAAGCCGCAAGAGCAATCCTTCCTTACAGCAACGCAGGGGCTCAGAGAGAGAGTGTGGAATTTAAAAGAGAACGGCTCCAGAAAGACCGAGCGCTGGTGCTCCCTGGCAGTGCTGCTGTGCCAGGACTCTTTTCCCCTCCACCTCTGCACACAGGCACTGCCACTGCAGCACCAGAAGAAGTATCCGAAAAAGGACCTCAGATGAAGAAGTCGCTGCAGGGTCCTTTATTTTTTTAAATGCACAGAGAACATGGCTCTTATTTCAACAGTCTTTCCAAAAGTCTCTGGGTAACACTAGAAAGGTAGATAAGGAATTAGAAATGGTATGAAGAATGACATTTCTTTGTGCACAACATTATCATATGTAAAACAGAGCAAAAACCCCTCCACCACCACCACCAAAACCTCCAGAAGACAGGCTGAGCCTGTAATGAGCTACACTATGAGCGATATGCATAAGAAAATGGACAGTTTACTGCTTCAGAAAAGCATCCAGTCATCAGTTTCCACACTGCATCCTTGAGCTCCTGGTTCCTCATGCTGTAGATGAGGGGGTTCACTGCTGGAGGCACCACTGAGTACAGAACTGCCACCACCATATCCAGCAATGGGGAGGAGATAGAGAGAGGCTTCAGGTAGGCAAACATGGCAGTGCTGATAAACAGGGAGACCACAGCCAGGTGAGGGAGGCACGTGGAAAAGGCTTTGTGCTGTCCCTGCTCAGAGGGGATCCTCAGCACGGACCTGAAGATCTGCACATAGGACAGCACAACGAAAACAAAACATGCAAATGCTGCTAAGAGACTAACCACAATAAGTCCCACTTCCCTGAGGTAGGAGTGTGAGCAGGAGAGCTTGAGGATCTGGGGGATTTCACAGAAGAACTGGTCCATGGCATTGCCTTGGCAGAGCGGTATTGAAAATGTATTGGCAGACTGCAGCAGAGAATTGAGAAAGCCACTGGCCCAGGCAGCTGCTGCCATGTGGACACAAGCTCTGCTGCCCAGGAGGGTCCCATAGTGCAGAGGTTTGCAGATGGCAACGTAGCGGTCATAGGACATGATGGTGAGGAGACAAAATTCTGCTGCCATCAAAAAGACAAACAGAAAGACCTGGGCAGCACATCCCTGGTAGGAGATGGCCGTGGTGTCCCAGAGGGAATTGGCCATGGCTTTGGGGAGAATGATGGAGATGGAGCCCAGGTCAAGGAGGGAGAGGTTGAGGAGGAAGAAGTACATGGGAGTGTGGAGGTGGTGGTTGCAGGCCACGGTGGTGATGATGAGGCCATTGCCCAGGAGGGCAGCCAGGTAGATGCCCAGGAAGAGCCAGAAGTACACGAGCTGCAGCTCCCGTGTGTCTGCGAATGCCAAGAGGATGAATTCAGTGATGGAGCTGGCGTTGGACATTTGCTGCTTCTGGGCATGGGGACCTGTCCAAGGAGGAAAAGGCAGTGAGAAGTTAAGGCAGAGTTCTTTGAGCAAAACCTACTCCAGTTCTCATGGAAACTCCCCAGGCTTCCTTGCCCCTTTCAGGTAGACCTTTGTCATGTTGCTTTTATGAGCTCTGCATGGTGTTGGCAGAGGGTGCCACTGGGAGCAGGGAGCTCTGCTGTGGACTCTTGAAGTGTCACTCCTGCCCTACAGCAACCGGTAAACAGGAACACAGAGTCATCTCAGATTAAATCCACTTTTGATGCCAGTGAGCTTTTCAGCATTGTTCTCATTTCACCCAACAGCAGAGCAGAGCTGTGGGGATTTTGGTTTGTGTATTTTGTTCTAGTTGCCTCACCGAAACCAAGGAGTGTTTTTAAGGTAGAAAGCTTTGGCATTCCTGTTGCACTCCAGGTGAAACCTTGTGGGTGCTGACAGGCAAAGGAAGCTCCCTGGGCAGGCTGAGTGCTCATCCTGGCAGGCGGCAGAGTCCCTGCCCTGGCACACAGCCCCCTGGGGTGCAGGGACCCTCCTCTGAACGACAGCCCTGCACACCCTGGCTGCACAACTGGCTTCACAGCCCTGCAGCCAGCCCCAGGAGAAGGCAGCCATCATGCCCTGTCCTTCTGACCGTGCAGCAGGGAAGCCCTGCCCTGGAGTATGTCCTCCGTCTTCACACCAGGGAAGCCAAGACAGACATCCTGACAGGTCCTAGCAGTCATGGGATGTGCCAGCTCTGGAAGACCTGTCCAGGATACTCATCTGCATTGCCCTGCTGCCAGAGACTTACCGTGTCAAATGCTGTGAAGATTTCTCTGGGAACAAGCTCAGCTCTGTCCTCCCACCCCAGACTGCCTTTAACCTCTCTCTGCCTCACTCATCTCCCCTCGGTGCCTGCGGGCAGTGCCCTCAGCCCTGCTGCACTTTGCAGAGGAGCTGCTCCTGGGCAGAGCTGTCTCTCAGCACTGCTGCCCACTTGCCATGAGCTCCCTGCATCCCAGGAGCCTGGGCCACCTGAGCAACAGAGGACCAGCCCAAGGCAGCACTTTCTCCACCCCCTCAGGCCTCCCTCCAGGTGTCCCTGGGGCTCCAGGGCAACCTACTGTGAAACAAGCTGAATATTCCCTCCCTCAGCTGGGGAGAGACACTTCTTTCCTGCAGTGTCATTTCTCCTATCTGAGGCAGAGTTAGGTCTAAAATTCACCTTTGTTGTCTTATCATTAGGCAGGGCACCCAGACAAAGACAGGCAGGGATCTTCTTTACTCCTGCTCAGGGAAGGGATTCAGCTGAGTCAATCGAGGTATCTCATCCTGCGTTTCTATTGTGAGCGCTGGAAGGGGACTGAGCTCCCTCCCTTGCCTGTCACAAACCCACAGGACGTGGGATTCCTCTTGCCTCAGTTCAGGCAATAGGGTTAAATAGGCACCTGCATGTGAGTTCCTTGTCTCAGCTCCCATGGTAATTGCTGAAGATGTAGGTCAGGAGTTGGCTGTTCAGGTGAAATAGCTGGTGATGTTTGAGGTACCAGAGGTTGTCCAAGGCATGTGCAACACAGCTGCACCTGTCCCTATTTACTATTTCCTTGGCAGCCTGCGCTGCCATCTGACCAAATACTGTCCTGTATCACAGGGAGAGCTACGTTTCTCTGTCTTTTCCATCAGCTGGCTTGACTAGATCTCCATTGACTATAATGGCGGTTTTCATCCCCATATTGCCTAATCACATCCTGGACAGTTACTCTTTTTAATGTCCAAATTGAGGCCTGTAGTGCTGTATGAGATGTCAAGGCTCTCACACAGAACTACATGCGGCTGGCAGGTACAGCACAGGAAAGCCATCCTCAGTCAGAGCAAGAGTGTGACAGATGCCCCGGACAGCACTGCAGACAGGTTCGGTGCCTTTGTGCAAGCCACTGACTGCCACCACTGCACTGTGGCAAGGTCTGTCCCTTCTCTATCCAGCAGATGTAGGGCAGTCCAGGAACATAAGGCACATCACACTGGGCTCTCCACTTGGGTGCCTACATTCTCAGACTGCTGGTTTTGCTCTGCATCAACCTTTACTCACCCTCTTGATGATACAGCCAAGGAACAGACCAACAGTTTTCACAGTGGGCCTGTCAGCAGCACCTTGTCATTCATGGAGATCACCTTCATGTCCACTGAAGGCCCTCAGGGGCAGCAGAGATACCACTGAAGTAAACCCATTTCTTTCCAGGGCTGCGTTTCCCAGCCCTGTTTCTCTCTGTCCCTGCAACAGCAGGGTTTGCTCACTCTCTTGGCATCCAGTTTCAGCTTTATTTTTCCATCTGCTGTCCACTCTGGCATGTCTCTGCTCTGAAGCAAAGCCTTTGCACACATGCGGTCTTGGATGTGTGGTACCAGGTTTTCCCAAGACAAGTCAGAGCTTGGCCTGGTGCTGCACCTGAGGTGCTACAGCCCAAATGTGCACCGATGCCCCCAGCCAGGGGCATAGCCAGGACGAGCTGGAGCCTGTGCTTTTTGACATCGATGGAGTAACTGCCAAGGCGTGGTAGAACAAGTCACACAGCTTGGGGTGCTGCAATGGATGGGTACAGGCTTTTCAGGACAGACAGGCTGGAAGGATCAGGAGTGGGGTTTCTCTCAAAGTGAAGAAGCTACTTGGATGTATGGGGATCCTGTATGGGGCCAGTGAAAGCTCTGGTGAGTCCTTGTGAGTGAGGATCAGAGGAGGGGCTAGTAAAAGTGACATTGTGGTGGGAGATGAGGAACCCACGGTCAGGGTGGAGAAGTGGGCATAGTCTTTTCTAAGCACCCCAAGGAAGTCTCTGGATGGAGAAGCCTGGGCCTCACTGGGGATTTTGATGACCCTGGCATTTTCTGGAAGGGGAGCAGAGCAGCATGCAAACAGTCCAGGCAGTTTCTGGAGTTTCTTGGGACAACTTCTGAGCATAGCTGCCAGATGGGCCAACAAAGGTAATGCAAACCTGGATCTGGTACTTGCCAGCAAGGAAGAGCTTGTCCGAGATGTGAAGATCATTGTAAGTCTTGGTTGTCATCACCCTGAAATATTGGGGTCCCAGTTCCTGAGGGGAATGGGGAAGGAAAACAGGAGACTGCAGATGCTGGATGTTAGAAGAGCAGACTTTGGCCTATGCTGGGGAGTTCTAGTGGGGATCCAATGGTCAGCAGCACTGAATGGCAGCAGAGCTCAGTACAGCTGGTCTTCAAGGCCAGCATCCTCCAAGCATAGCAATGGTCTATAACAAATGTCGGTTGAAAGTTGAAAGTAAATTCAAGGGCACCATAATGAGCTGTTACTACTTCAGGGACAGTGAAAGAAGAAGCAAAGATAATATGGAATCACTCCCAAGTTTAGTAAGAGCAGGTGTAGATTGATCTGAGATATTTAGTGTGCTCTTTGACTCAGTTATCACCAGCAAGGTCTCCCAGGCCTTTGTGCCTCAAGGCAGGAGTCTGGATGAAAACAGCCAATGGTGGATGGGAATCAAATCAGGGGCTACTTGAGCAAACTCAAACGTTACCAGTCAGAAGGGACTGGATGTATATATCTGTATTTAAATAGAGGGAGAAAAAGTGCTATCAGCTTGCTGGTCCATGTCCATGGCCTATGAAAAAATAACGAGAATTTACAGACGAGCATCAAAGTTCTGAAAATGAAGGCTTCTTATACACTTATCACACTGAGGTCTTTTCTGCCTACGTTTCAACTTCTGCTTAACATCTTCATTCAAGGGTTGATACAGTTGCCCACACAAAGGTGGCGAGGATACGTGGGAGTACCCGACGCCCCAACATGGTACTAGGAAATGTGACCCAGGGCTGATGGGAGCATTTCTGGAGCAGGAGCTGGCGGACAGGCAGGGTAGGCCAAAGCATCTCAGTTGAGACAACTGATATCTCTCCTTTGAGTAGAAAAGGAAGCACTGGAGGAGGATGAGAAATGAGTGCGTCTAGATGCTGCGGAGTCTACAAAGAACATGCTCCTGTAACCCAGCTATGTTGGGATTAATGCAGATTTGGCTATTCAAAAGAGAGCATTCCATTCACGTTGTCTCTTTGCTTCCCTCTGTGAATTGAGGGAGCTTGACTGCAGCGTGTGACTCGCTGTGTGCAAAGATTGAATATGGACAAACAGAGTCCGAGGCAGGGAGTGCTTTGGCAGTTCTTGGGATCTATGCTTGATGCAAAAATGTGCTTTCTATTGGTCTAAGGCTATCCACTGTGGAGAGTGGACTTCAGAGGAGGTAAAGTGGACTTAATATACAGCAGAGGAGTGTATTTTATTTTTATTGAACCATGCCTGCCTTTGGTTTTGTTTTTTTGGCAATTAAGAAACATCCTTCTGTGTCTGGGTGCAGCTCATTCCCCAAATAAAACAGGTGGGAACTGGTGACAATGCGCTGAAACATGGAGCTACAGACTGTAGTGGAGAAAGGTCAGATTTGAGCAAAGGTGCCATAGATCCCAGGTGCCTGACGAGAGACATGTAGAGTTGGAGGTAGGGACAAAGATTGCCCATGGAGTGTTTGACATACAGGGTCTTGACTTGTCTATGTATTCAGTCTTGACTATGTTTGGTTTCAACACCATTTGGAGATTGCTGATATCACTCAACGTGTAAGCAGACGAATGAAGAAAAGCGGAAGAAATGCCTTCTTATTGTTTTTGATTACTGAAATCTTTTCACTTCTGAAATGTCTCTAATTAACCACATAAGAACTGAGGAATTAAGAAAATTATGCCCAGAGACTTGTCTCGTTAGGGAATTTTGCATGTTAATGAGCCCTCTGGTGCCAAGTTCCTGAACTGCAGATACTGCAAGTGCAATGAACCAGCCTCTAGCGAAGTAAAAGTCAGCAGCAAACCTCCAGATTTCTGAGGGTGTTAGCAGTCCCCACTGAGAGCCATCACTGAAGAGACCATGGAGGGAATGAGCAGACAAATGTCCTGCTGTTGCCCCCATAATCCAAGGGGAAATGGTTAGCAACCTGCTACACCACTTAGGCAAGAACAAGCCTATGGGGCTGGATGGGATGCATCCAAGGGGAAAAGGTTAGCGACCTGCTACACCACGTAGACACACACAAGTCTATGGGGCTGGATGGGATCCACCCAAGGGTACTGAGGGAGCTGGCGGAAGGGCTCACCAAGCCACTTTCAAATATTTATCAGCAGTCCTGGCTACCTAGGGAGGTCCCAGTTGACTAGAGGTTAGCAAATGTGATGCCCATTCACAAGAAGGGCCAGAAGGAGGATCCAGGGAACTACAGGCCTGTCAGTCTGACCTCAGTGCCCAGAAAGGTTGTGGAGCAGATCATCATTCTATGATCTTGAGTGCCTTCCCACAGTACGTACAGGGCAACTGGGGGATCAGGCCCAGTCAGCGTGGCTTTATGACAGGCAGGTCCTGCTTGACTAACCTGATCTCCTTCTGTGACAAGATGACCCACTTAGTGGATCAGGGAAAGCCTGTGGATGGTGGTTCCCTGGACTTTAGTAAAGCCTTTGACACTGTTTCCCACAGCATTCTCCTGGAGAAACTCGCTGCTCATGGCTTGGACAGGTGTACTCCTCACTGGGTAACAAACTGGCTGGATGACCAGGCCCAAAGAGCTGTGGTGGATGGAGTTCAATCCAGTTGGCGGCCGGTCACAAGTGGTGTTCCCCAGGGCTCAATACTGGGGCCGATTCTGTTTAATATCTTTATCAATGATATGGACAAGGGGATTGAGTGCACCCTCAGTAAGTTTGCAGATGACACTAAGTCCATAGAATCATAGAATGCTTTGGGATGGAAGGGACCTTTGAAGGTCATCTAGTCCATCCCCCCTGCAATTAGCAGGGACATCTACAACTAGATCAGGTTGCTCAGAGCCCTGTCCAGCCTGGCCTTGAATGTTTCCAGGATGGGGCATCTACCACCTCTCTGGGCAACCCGTTCCAGTGTTTCACCACCCACATTGTAAAAAAGTTCTTCCTTAGATCTAGTCTGAATCTACCCTCTTGCAATTTAAAACCATTACCCCTTGTCGTATCGCAACAGGCCCTGCTAAAGAGTCTGTCCCCATCTTTCTTATAAGCCCCCTTATATTGAAATACTATAAGCCCCCTTAGTATTGAAAGGACACAATAAGGTCTCCCTGCAGCCTTCTCTTCTCCAGGCTGAACAACCCCAGCTCTTTCAGCCTTTCCTCATAGCAGAGGTGTTCCATCCCTCTCATCATTTGCGTGGCCCTCTTCTGGACCCGCTCCAACAGGTCCATGTCCTTCCTGTGCTGAGGACGCCAGAGCTGGATGCAGTGCCCCATGTGGGGTCTCACCAGAGCAGAGCAGAGGGGCAGAATCCCCTCCCTCGACCTGCTGGCCACGCTTCTTTTGATGCAGCCCAGGAGACGCTTGGCTTTCTGTGCTGCGAGAGCACATTGCAGGCTCATGTCCAGCTTTTCATCCACCAGTACCCCCAACTCCTTCTCCTCAGGGCTTCTCTCAATCCCTTCATCCCCCAGCCTGTATTGATACCAGGGATTGCCCCGACCCAGGTGCAGGACCCTGCACTTGGCCTTGTTGAACCTCATGAGGTTCACACAGGCCTATTTCTGTAGCTTCTCCAGGTCCCTCTGGATGGCATTCCATCCCTCAGGCATGTCAACTGCACCGCTCAGCTTGGTGTCATCCGCAAAATCACTGAGGGTGCACTCAATCCTGTTGTCTATGTCATTGATGAAGATATTGAACAGCACAGGCCCCCGTACGGACCCCTGACGGACACCACGTGTCACTGTTCTCAATCTGGACATCGAGCCATTGACCACTACCCTCTGGATGCGACCCTCCTGTCAATTCCTTATCCACCAAACATCTCACTCATCAAATCCATACCCTTCTAATTTAGAGAGAAGGAGATTGTGGGGGACTGTGTCAACGGCCTTAGAGAAGTCCAGATAGATCACATCCATAGCTCTTCCCTCATCCACTGATGTAGTCACTCCATCATAGAAGGCCACTAGGTTGGTCAGGCAGGACTTGCCCTGGGTGAAGCCATGCTGACTGTCCCGAATCACCTCCCTTTCCTCCATGTGCCTTAGCATAGCTTCTAGGAGGATCTGCTCCATGATCTTCCAAGGCACAGAGGTGAGGCTGACAGGTTGGTAGTTCCCAGGGTCCTCCTTTCTACCCTTTTTAAAAATGGCTGCAATAGTTCCCTTTTTCCAGTCCCCAGGGACTTCCCCTGACTGCCATGACTTTTCAAATATCAGGGAGAGTGGCTTAGCAACTACATCAGCCAATTCCCTCAGGACTCTGGGATGCAAGTTGGGCGGGAGTGTTGATCTGCTGGAGGGTAGGAAGGCTCTGCAGAGGGATCTGGACAGGCTGGATTGATGGGCTGAGGCCAACTGTATGAGGTTCAACAAGGCTCAGTGCCGGGTCCTGGGCTTGGGTCACAACAACCCCATGCAACGCTATAGTCTTGGGGAAGAGTGGCTGGAGAGCTGCCTGGCGGAAAAGGATCTGGGGGTGTTGGTCGACAGCCGTGTGAACATGAGCCAGTTGTGTGCTCAGGTGGCCAAGAAGGCCACTGGCACCCTGGCTTGTATCAGAAACAGTGTGGCCAGCAGGAATAGGGGAGCGATCGTACCCCTGTACTGGGCACTGATGAGGCCGTGCCTTGAATCCTGTGTTCAGTTTTGGGCGCCTCACTACAAGAAGGACATTGAGGTGCTGGAGCATGTCCAAAGAAGAGTAATGAAGCTGGTGAAGGGTCTAGAGAACAAGTCTTATGAGGAGTGGCTGAGGGAACTGGTTTTGTTAAGTCTACAGAAAAGGAGGCTGAGAGGAGACCTTGTCGCTCTCTACAACTAACTAAAAGGAGGTTGCAGTGGGTTGGGGGTCAGTCTCTTTTCCCAAGTAACAAGTGATAGGATGAGAGGAAATGGTGTCAAGTTGTGCCAGGGGAGCTTTAGGTTGTATATTAGGAAAAATTTCCTCACCAAAAGGGTTGTGAAGCATTGGAACAGGCTGCCCAGGGAAGGGCATGTAGGCGTGGCACGTAGGGACATGGTTTAGTGATGGACTTGGCAGTGTTAGGTTAACAGTTGGACCCATTGATCTTAAAGGCCTTTTCCAAGCTAAATGATTCTGTGATTCTATGATTCTCCTTTTTGCCCATCCCTCTGGCCTGTCAATGTCCTTTGGGATGGCAGCCTTGCCCTCCAGTGTCATGTCAGCTCTCCTCAATATGGTTTCATCTGCAAACGCTATGAAAAAGAGCTCTCTCATCTCCTCCAGGTCATTAAAAACATGTGAAACAGGGTAGGTGGTGGGACAGACTCTTGCAGGACCCTTCTAGCTAGATGCCTCCAGGCAGAGTACCACACATTGACCACATCCCTCTGAGCCTGACCAGCCGTCTCGTTCTTTTCCCCTCTACTTATGCACCCATGCAGGCCATAATATCCTAACTTGGGCACAAGAATATTGTGAGGGATGATGCTGAACTCTTCACTGACTTGCAGGTTAAAAGACAGCCACTCTTCTCCTGCTGTCCAGCAATCCTGCCCTTTCATCCCGGAAAGCAAAGAGGATGGCAAGACACAAGCTACCCTGGGGAAAACCAGTCACCTTCTTTTTCAGACACCCAGAAATGGGGTCTGAATGGACACACTCAGACACACTCACACGCAGCCTTGAGTTTCCCTGCTCATCCCTTGGGTGTTTTTGAAAGGTGCATGCAATGGTTGGGTGCTGCCAGTCATCAGGGAGTGCCCCCAGTCTCCATGACCTTATAAAGATGATGGAGAGTGTCATCGCTGTGAGACTGGCTTGCCCTCTCAGCTCCCTGGGATGCCACCTCTCCTTTCCCGTAGACTGGCAAGGATTGCATTTGCTCAAGTGCCCCCTGACTTGATCCACATCCACCACTGCTTGATCTCCTCCAGAGCCCCGCCCTGAGTCACAGAGGCCTGAGAGACCTTGCTGGGGAAGACTGAGGCAAAGAGGATAACACTCTCATATGTATCTACACCTGCTCTTAGAAAACTCAGCAGTGGCCACACAGTATCTTTGTTTCTTCTTTAACAGTTCCAGAAGTAGTAAACACGCAGATGGTGCCCTTGAATTGCCTTTCAAGGTTAGATCGAGTTGCGATCTGGAGTATTGCTGAGCTTGGAGGATGCTGTCCTTGAAGACCAGCTGTACTGAGCTTTGCCACCATGTCACAGCTCTGTCTCCCACAGTATCGGCTCCAGCTCGTCCTGTCTGTGCCCCTGTCTGAGGGCACTGGTGCACACTTGTGCTGAAGCACCCCAGCTGTGGCAGCAGGCAAGCTCCTACTTGCCATAAGGAAACCTGTTACCCAGTGTCCAAGACCCTGAATGTGCAAAGGCTTTGCTTCAGAGCAGAAACACGGCATGGACAGAAGAATTCTGAATGTCTTTCTATTCCTAGGACCACAAACCCAGAATGAAATGCCTAAATTCACCCAACTGAAGACATTCCCCAGCTTGCAGAAATTAGATCCCTGCCTGTAACCTGCCAGGTGTCCTGTCTAATGATGGAACAACAAAAGGTGATTCTCATGGCCATCTCTTTTCCCAAGAGGAGAACTGCCACTGCTGGAAAGTAGTGCCTCTCCCCAGCTGAGAGAGGGAACATCAGTGATTCCTTCAGCCTGTTTCACAGCAGGTTCCCCTGGAGCCCCAGAGACACCTGGAGGGAGCCCAGAGAGGGCAGAGATAGTGGTGCCTTGGGCTGGTCCTGTGCTGCTGAGCTGGGCTGGGCTCCTGGGACAGAGGGAGCTCGTGGGAAGTGGGCAGTGCTGCAGAGAGACAGCTCTGCCCAGGAGCAGCAGCTCTGCAAAGCGCAGCAGGGCTGAGGGCACTGCCTGCAGGCATGGAGGGGACATGAGTGAGGCAGAGACAAGTTAAAGGCAGGCATGAGTGGGAAGATGGCCAAGACCTCGCTGAGGGAGAGATCTTCAAAGCCCTCTACATGGTAAGTCTCTGGATGCAGGGCAACGTACCTTGTGTTCCTGGAGGGATCTCCAAAAACTGGCACATCCCACAGCCTATGGGATCTTTCAGGACTCTCACAGTTTCTCTAGTGTAGAGGAGGAGGATGTGCTCCAGAGCAGGGCTTCCCTGCTGCACCATCAGAGGGACGGGGCATGACTGCTGCCTTCTCCCAGGGACAGATGCAAGGTGTGAATCTCGGTGTGCAGCCAGGGATGCCCAAGTCTGTCCTTCAGAGCAGGGTCCCTGCACCCCAGGGGGCTGTGATCCAGGGCAGGGACTCTGCTGCCTGCCAGGGTCAGCACTCAGCCTGCCTGGGGAGCTCCTCACGGTGTTGTGGGGAGAAGCTGTGCATGGAAGGAGTGACCCCTGGCCAGGCAGGGTTCTTCTGCTGTTGAGAGGGCACTGCATGGGACAACGCTGCTCTCAGATCCAGCTCATGCCCAGGTCATTTCCAAGGAGACTTTTCATGAGTACGGTCAGGGTTTCCTGCTTGAGTCTGTGCTTTCCTGAATCTATGCTTCCACTTTTCTCTGGCTTGGCTTGGTGGCACTGGAAACTCAGCTATGCAGGTTAGAGAAGGGGCTGAGACTCCTAAACCATCACCCTGGGGTCTACTAGGAAGCTCAGCAAGTACCTTCACCCCCCACCAGCCTAGAGCTAAAACTGGTATCACCTTTCCAGTTTCATCAGGGTTTGTGTGACCTGCTCGTTGGCCCCTGCACACACACACAGAGGCTGCAGGGCAGAGCTGGGCACACAGGGGCTGGGATAGGGTCTGGGAGCACTGGCAGGGAAGAGATGTGGGGCCAGAGAAACAGATCCCAGCAGGGACAGCACAGGGAGTAGAGACATGGGCAGGGAGAGAGGGAAATGCTAAGGGAAACCCTGCTGCAGAGGAGATATGGGTGCCTGCCAGCCATGCCCTACAGTACAGATACCTTCCCTGAGCAACACCCTTCTTGTCTCCTCTCCCACCTAGCAAAGCCCTCAGCCAGCCCATGGCATCTAGGGTGTTAGTCACCTCCTCGTCCATCTGCCAGCAGGAGAGATCAAGTGCATTTCCCACTGACCAGGGGCTGAAGGTGATTGCCCTGCGTTATCAGCATCTGGGAAGGGCTCTGCAGTGCTGGGTAAGGGAAAGGCTTTCCTGAGTGTCCCTCTGCCTCTCCCAGTGCCTCCCTCAGCTGCTCTTGGTGTTGATGTCAGGATCTCTGAGAATAATAGTTATAGCTGAGTCAGGCACGGATCTTGTGGGTCCTCCCATTCAGATGTGTTTAAGGCAATGAGGTGTCCAGCTTTCCTCTAACCTGTGAAGCTCTGGGCAATGCAGTCTGTGAGGCTAGGAAATGAGCTGATTTTCCCTTAATCAGATGCCATCATTAGCACACTTGGCTATCTCCTTGGGGTGTCCTTCCAAACTGCCAGATGCCTTCCAGGATGCACAATGAGCCATGTGTGTCTTTGGCTAGAAATGGGGTGCTAAGACCTTGGGAAACGGGAAGACATTTAGTGGTCTGCAGTGGATGCCTTTGCTCTCAGCACTGTCTGGTGACTTTTCAGGAAAACGTGGGAGTGTGATCACCCTCCATCTCAGAAAGGTGCAAGCACTGGGCAGCTGGGAACAACACGGAGGGACAGACCAGCTCCCCTCACTCTTCACTAAACCATAGGCAATCCTCTTGTCTTGTAGGACTCACTCTGTTCTCCCTGAGTGCAGCAGAAATGCTGAGGGTTTCTGACACGCGAACACACTCCCCAGGGGAGAATGAGGGGAGATGTAAAAATAACCTCTCAAACTGCCTTCTGCCATCCCCGTTGCTTAGCGCTGGCAGTGCAGATGCAGACAAGCTCTTCTGTTTTGGGAGCAGTTTCATCTGATAAAGTCAAAAACTAGCACTGGCTCCTGCCCCCACCGTTCCCATGAACTCACTGCTGTAGAGCAGGGCTGACTCCTCAGCCATCAGCGGGCACAGCACGCGCTCCTCACCACACACTGAACCAGCACCAACCAGAGTTCCAGCCACAGAGCTGAAGGAAGGTCTCCTAGAAAGGCAAAAGGGAGGGTGTGTGCAGCAGGGGAGGGTTTATGGGAAATGGCTTTGATTTTGCTCAAAGTCTCCCGTATCGTCTCACCACCTTTTCCTCCTTAGACAGTGCCGCATGCCCAGAAGCAGTAAATGTCCAACGCCAGCTCCATCACTGAATTCCTCCTCCTGGCATTCGCACACACACAGGAGCTGCAGCTCGGGCACTTCTGGCTCTTCCTGGGCATCTACCTGGCTGCCCTCCTGGGCAATGGCCTCATCATCACCGCCGTAGCCTGCGATCACTGCCTCCACACCCCCATGTACTTCCTCATCCTCAACCTCGCCCTCCTCGACCTGGGCTCCATTTCCTCCACTGTCCCCAAAGCCATGGCCAATTCCCTCTGGGACACCACGGCCATCTCCTACCAGGGATGTGCTGCCCAAGTTTTTCTGTTTGTCTTTTTGATGGCAGCAGAGTTTTCTCTTCTCACCATCATGTCCTATGACCGCTACATTGCCATCTGCAAACCCCTGCACTACAGGACCCTCCTGGGCAGCAGAGCTTGTGTCCACATGGCAGCAGCTGCCTGGGGCAGTGGTTTCCTCCATGCCGTGCTGCACACCACCAATACGTTTTCAATACCTCTCTGCCAAGGCAATGCCATAAACCAGTTCTTCTGTGAAATCCCCCACATCCTCAAGCTCTCCTGCTCAGATGCCTACCTCAGGGAAGTGGGGCTTATTGTGGTTAGTCTCTTAGCATCATATGGTTTTTTTGTTTTTATCCTGCTGTCCTATGTGCAAATCTTCAGGGCCGTGCTGAGGATCCCCTCTGAGCAGGGGCAGCACAAGGCCTTTTCCATGTGCCTCCCTCACCTGGCCGTGGTCTCCCTGTTTATCAGCACTGCCATGTTTGCCTACCTGAAGCCCCCCTCCATCTCCTCCCCATCCCTGGATCTGGTGGTGGCAGTGCTGTACTCAGTGGTGCCTCCAGCAGTGAATCCCCTCATCTACAGCACGAGGAACAAGGAGCTCAAGGATGCAGTTTGGAAACTGATGACTGGATGTTTTTCTGAAGCAATAAACTGTCCATCTTCTTATGCATATCACTCATAGTGTAGCTTATTACAAGCTCAGCCTGTCTTCTGGAGGTTTTGGTGGTGGTGGTGGAGGGTTTTTTGCTCTGTTTTACATGTGATAGTGTTGTGCACAAAGAAATGTCATTCTTCATACCATTTCTAATTCCTTATCTGCCTTTCTAGTGTTACCCAGAGACTTTTGAAAAGACTGTTGAAAAAAGAGCCATGTTCTTTGTGCAATAAAAAAAAAAAAAAGCCTGCAGCAACTTCTTTATCTGAGATCCTTTTTCTGAGACGTCTTCTGGTGCTGCAGTGGCAGTGCCTGTGTGCAGAGGTGGAGGGGAAAAGAGTGCTGGCACAACAGCACTGCCAGGGAGCACCAGCGCTTGGTCTTTCTGGAGCCGTTCTCTTTTAAATTCCACACTCTCTTTCTGAGCCCCTGTGTTGCTGTAAGGAAGGATTGCTCTTGCAGCTTGGTCACAGGCCTTTTGTGTGGCAGTCCTGTGATTGCACGCAGTGACAGGCAATGGGCACTTCTTTGGCAGAGCTGACCTCCATAATCGAGCTTCCACCATACAAGGGGATCTCCTGATGGCAGTGCCTGAAAGCTCAGGTTTTCTCCAAAGTTTCTCTCAAGAACAAGCTCAGGAAAGTGCCCTCAAGAGGAAAACACGATTGAACAGCTAAATGGTTTGAGTATTCAGGGTGGGAGAATGTGGCAGTGTCCTTGCACAGGCAGATCTCCTGGGGGAGATAGGAAGGACCAGCAGAGCAGGCCCTGGTCTGTGCCCGTGTTCACTGGACACCCCAGGGAAGCTGCCCGACGGCAACCGCCACAGACCAGCCAATAACAATCACCATTTCCAGCACCTGACTCTCACCCCTGCTCATACAAGTTGTTTATCCCTCCACAGTGGGACACCGAATGACTAGTTCAGAAGTCCATGTTTGTGTTGTACAGATGTAAGATCATGGAGCAGATCCTCCTGGAAGACGTGTCAAAGCATATGGAAGAGAGGGAGGTGATTAGAGACAGGCAACATGGCTTCACAAAGGGCAAATTGAGCCTGACTAATCTCGTGTCCTTCTGCCATGGAGTAACTGTCTCAGTGGAGAAGGGAAGAGCTATGGATGTCATCTACCTAGACTTCTCTAGGTCCTTTCGTATGGTCCCCCACAACATTCTTGCTGCTGAATTGGAGAGGTATGGGTTTGATGGACAGACTGATGGATGGACTTCCTGGACAAGGAAATGGCTAGATGACCACATGCAAATAGTTACAGTCAATGGCTCAATGCCCAAATGGAAACCAATAACACAGGGTGTCCCTCAAGGGTCCGTACTGGGACCAGTACTATTTAATATCAGTGACAATGAGGCGGGATTGAGTGCACCCTCAGCCAGTTTGCAGAGGACACCAAGCTGAGTGGGACAGCTGATTCACTTGAGGGGAGGGATGCAATCCAGAGGGACCTGGACAGGCTTGAGTAGGAGGTCCGTGCAAACCTCATGAAGTTCAACAAGGCCAAGTGCAAGGCCATTCACCTGGGTCGGGGCAATCCCCACTGTCAGTAAAGACTGGGAGGTGAATGGATTGAGAGCAGCCCTGCAGAGAAAGACTTCAGGATATTGGTGGGTGAAAAGTTGGACATGGGCCAGTAATGCGCTCTTGCAGCCCAGAAACCCAGCCGTATGCTGGGCAGCCTAAATAAAAGCATGGCCAACAGGTTGAGGGAGGTGATTCTCCCCCTCTAGTCTTGTGAGACCCCAGCTGGAGCACTGCGTCCAGCTCTGAGTTCCCAAGGACAAGAAAGACATGGACCTGTTGGAGCAAGTCCAGAGGAGAGCCACGAAAATGATCTGAGGGCTGAAACACTTCTCCTATGAAGAGAAGCTGAGAGAGTTGGGGTTGTTCAGCCTGGAGAAGGGTCTGGCAAGACCTTCTTGCGTCCTTTCAGTATATTAAAAGGGCTTATAGGAAAGATGGAGAGAGAATTTTTATGAAGGCCTGTAGTGACAGGCCAAGGGGCAATGGTTTTAAACTGAAGGAGGTTAGGTTTAGATTGGACATAGGGAAGAAATTTTTTTATGAGGGTGGTGAGACAAGGTGACCTGCTTAGTGGATGAGGGGAAGGCTGTGGACATTGTCTACTTGGACGTTAGTAAGGCCTTTGACACTGTTTCCCACAGCATTCTCCTGGAGAAGCTGGCTGCTCACGGCTTGGATGAGTGCACTCTGCACTGGGTTAAAAACTGGCTGGACGGCCGAGCCCAGAGAGTGGTGGTGAATGGAGTCAAATCCAGTTGGCGGCCGGTCACGAGTGGTGTTCCCCAGGGCTCAGTGTTGGGGCCCATCCCGTGCAATATCTTCATCGATGATGTGGATGAGGGGATTGGGTGCACCCTCAGTAAGTTTACAGATGTCACCAAGTTGGGCAGGAGTGTTGATCTGCTGGAGGGTAGGAAGGGACTACAAAGGGATCTGGACAGCCTGGATCATTGGGCTGGGGCCAACTGTATGAGATTCAACAAGGCTCAGTGCCGGGTTCCTGCACTTGGGTCACAACAACCCCATGCAATGCTACAGGCTGGGGGAGGAGGGGCTGCAGAACTGCCTGGCAGAAAAGGACCTGGGGGTGTTGGTTGACAGCCGGCTGAACATGAGCCAGCAGTGTGCCCAGGTGGCCAAGAGGGCCAATGGCATCCTGGCTTGTATCAGGAATAGTGTGGCCAGCAGGACCAGGGAGGTGATAGTGCCCCTGTACTGGGCACTGGTGAGGCCGCACCTCAAGTAGTCTGTTCAGTGTTGGGCCCCTCACTACAAGAAGGACATCGAGGTACTAGAGCTTGTCCAAAGAAGGACAACAAAGTTGGTGTTGTCTAGAGCACAAGTCTTATGAGGAGCGGCTGAGGGAGCTGGGGTTGTTTAGCCTGGAGAAGAGGAGGCTGAGGGGAGACCTTATTGCTCTCTACAACTACCTGAAAGGAGGTTGTAGTGAGGTGGGGGTCAGTCTCTTCTCCCCAGTAACAAGCGATAGGACAAGAGGAAACAGCCTCAAGCTGCACCAGGGGAAGTTTAGGTTGGATATTAGGAAAAACTTCTTCACCGAAAGGGTAGACAGGCATTGGAACAGGCTGCCCAGGGAAGTGGTTGAGTCTCCATCTCTGGAGGTATTTAAAAGACGGGTAGACGTGGTGCTTAAGCATATCGTTTAGTGGTGGACTTGGCAGTGCTAGGTTAACGGTTGGACTCGATGATCTTCAGGGTCTTTTCCAACCTTAACAATTCTATGATTCTATCCTTCTATGATTCTATGACAGTGAAAGAGGTTTCCTAAAGAAGTTGTGGCTGCCCCATCCCTGGAAGTGTGCAAAGTCGGGCTGGATGAGGCTTTGAGCTCTCTGATCTAGTGGAAGATGTCTCTGTCCATGGAAGTCTGTTTGGACTAGATGATCTTTAAAGGTGCCTTCTAAGCCAAACTGTTCTTTGATTCTATGGGATGAGACTAAAGACATGGGGTGCGTGTGGTGAGATGAACCTGAGCGAGCACAAATGCCATCAGCTATTGGGGTTGCTGTGGAGGCTTGTGGGAAAGACAGTGTCTTGAGGTCACTTCACATTGAGAGGAATGTCCCCTGGGAGACCACCTGAATGCAGCACTGGGATGTGCTGCCTTGACCCGAGGTTCCTGTGTCCATTCCTCATGCCTTGGGGCATCTCAAAGGAGTGCAAAGCAAGCTGATACACTGCAGCGCTTAGGTGCTTCCCAGCCTCTGGGAGTGGCAACAGGAGGCCAGGGAGGCACTACCACTGTTGCAATTCGCTGCCTCTACGTCTGCAAAGGAAGGGCTCCTGTCTCTGAACACCCGTGTGTGTATGAGGAGTGCACGAGGCCAGCTCAGATGTGGACACCTGACAGACCCCTGAACTTTCTGTGTGTTACTCCAGGAACAACTCCCACTGTCCCAGTGAGATCCATCTCACCTGCCTCGGATAGGTTCATTGCAAATGTTCCTGGTCTTCTACATTACCCTCCCTGGCCTTTCTGGCCTGTGCCTTCAAATACACAGTATGAAAGAAGCTCGCCTGTGGAGTATCTCACCTGTGCAGTCAGAAGTATTCCTGCTAGCATGAGCAGCATTGCCATCTAGACGGCGGCATTTCTCACCTTTCAGAAGGCACAGAGCACATCTGGGGAGTACGAATACACTCAGAGGCACACACACCTTCATGTTTCACCTCTCTGGAATTCCTCCACAATTCCTTTAAGCAACTGGCATAGAAAAAGGAATGTTCTTCCTCCTAGGTGTCCTGCCAGGAGAGAGGGGACAGGAAGGACATAAAACCTTCAATGGAGAAAGGGGAAGGGGACAATCAAAGCTCATCAACGGAGTTACCTGTACTGCGAATAGGGAATGTCCCCAAGCCTTAGAGAAATCCTCCTACCTCTCATGACCTGCCCTGTGACTGGTGTTGGGAACACCCTCATCATTGTGCTGGTGGTGGACAACTTGAAGACTTGCTATAGCCCCACCACCACGCCCCTGACCTGACCCCACTGCTGACCAGACTGGACACACCACCATCTCTGCTGACAGCGGTGTTAGTAGCACTTGCTGCCCCTTTTGCATGTACTGAGTGTTTCCTGCTGGTGGCCACATCCTACGATCAGTACTGGGCTGTGTGCCACCTGCTTCTCTCTGCAAGACTCATGGCCTGGAAGGTCTGTTTTGGGAAGGCAGCTACACCTTGGCTAGGGGGGATTTCTCTCATCTACAGTAGTCACTTCATTCTTGTCCCAGATACAGGTCTGTGGCCCCAGTGCAGTGCGCCACTTCTTCTGTGATTTCACTGGAGCTCTCCTGCAGTGACACCATGACACTTTTGCTCTTTGCTCTCATAACCTGCTGTCCCGATCCAATGTCGGGAGAGGTTTCGATACGATCCCAAGGACGAGATTAAGACACTGGAATCGGTCAGATGTCGTACAACCTTTTACTTTTATTTGAGGGGAGAAGAGAATGGAGGGAGGAGGGAGGGCAAAGGAGGAGAGGAAAATAGGGGAGAGAGAGAGAAAGAGAAGGAGGAGTTTGTCACCACCACTTCGAGTCCAATGATCTTCCGCTGGATCTTTGGTGGCCTCAGGCTTCGTCGGGGACGGGGGGGGGGGGGGGCGGGCCTTGAGGGTGCAGGAACGGAAGGAGTGGTCTTGCGCGCGCCGCCGCCGCCCCTGCCAAGGGGCACGTGTGATCCTTATGTAGGGGCTCTCACGCATGCGCGGATCACAAATGTGTACGTGCGGTTCGCCACGGACGTGCTGCCCCCGCCTCTGCTCTTTTCGCGCCTTTAGTCCCTGCCTCAGCTCTTTTCATGCCTTTAGTCCCTGCGCAGGCGCACGAGGTTGTTTTTCTCAAAACTGTGGAGAAGAGGGTTTTCTCGAAGCGCGACGCTGGATGGCGCTACAGCGGCAATGTCGAGACAAAACCTCATTTGGTACCGGTTCTCTGCACCACCCCGTGGCTCGACATTGCAGCTTGGTGGCATAAGACAGAGAGAGAAAGAGAAAGCAAAGGAGAAAGAAAGAAACGCAGAGTTGAGAGAGTTGAGGATAAGGATGGAGGAAAATTGTGGGAAGGAAAAAGGGAATAACATTGTTTCGGGTGAAGGAATGTCTTGATACAGGTTAACTGAGGTACTGCTCAATGCAAGCTCATTCTCGAACGACTTCAACAATTCTTCAGCTTTGAAGGGTAAACATTGGAAATAGGGTTAACAATAACTGGCAATACGCGGTTTCTTCCTTCAGAAGGAAGTGGGAACGGGTTTAAATGATGGGTACTGAGGCTGGTTGTGGCTGATGGATGGTACAGATCTTTGTTACACCATCAGGTGGAGCATTAGGAACAAATTGCATATTTGACACAATGTGTTGAATTAATTGACTAAAACATGGAATTATACAGAGTAGGAACAGTAAGGTGGCAGTTGCACATAGCAAATACAATATTAATTGTTTGACCCATGGTGCCCCTGGTAACCAGGACCACAAATCACCGTTCCAACCGCTCCAGGTTTGAACAGGGACGTGGGCTATTTTCCTGATATCTTGGGTCAATTGGAGAACTATTTCTCCCATGTCATCGTTTCTAGACAGCAGTTAGAGATATTTAATTTTCCACACACCTCTCCCTCCTCGGCCAACAAACAATCTAAAACCATACGGTGTTGAAGGATTGCCGCGCGCACCCGTTGAGACCGTTGAGTTAATAGGTATGGCATCAGATCAGCGGCCCTGTTGGTGATAATTTCTAGGGCCGCTTGTAGTCCGATTATTCGATTTAGATTATAGATTGGTTCTCTTGCCCCTGCAATGGGCTCATTCCGATTCCAGGTTGCTGGTCCATAATGTTCAATTATTCGCTCGGGGGGCCATTCGTCATTTCCCCATTTTTGTGTCCCACCTAAATTTACCTTGGTAGACTGCGTCTTACGGGCAATACTTCTATCCCGGAGGTTATCATACACTTTTAGGCCTAGTTGGGGTCCACCAGTTTCCGGCAAGAGAAAAAACAGGGGCCTTATGATCCCTATATAACAAACTCCTGACCACCCCGCGGGTAAGAATTTGTATGCAGTATTCCCACAGATCCAATAATGCTGTTTTTTGGCTTTATTTCCCTGAGCAAATGGCCCATCTTTCCCTGGTGGAAACTGAAAATAAGTTGTGTCTTTGTCACCCAGAGGGCTGAAAAAGGTGGTTGCCCCATCCCTTATTCGGCCGGTACAATACCAAGCCCCATAAGTGCTGAACATTCAATATTTACTTTTTGCAAAGAAAACTAAACAATTACATTTTCTGAGCAAGTACAACATTTCATGTTACTTGGCTATTAAGTTTTCCCATATACAGGACTATTTAATGATGAAAATAGAGGAAGATCAAAAAAAGTAAGAATTAAATATATAGTATATCATAGGTTGAAATCCTTGAGATGTCCAACATAAATAGGCATCATTGGAAAGTTATTGGGTATTTTTTCTTAAATAAGCACACACACATATATATGCTTAGACACGCGCCAGACAATTAGATGTCTTTGTACTATTGCATAAAGACTGTAGTGCACTGAAACATCTAACATTTAGCCTGTTTGCCTTAAATATTAAATCTTGAATTATTCATAGAGCTGCAATTAAGTACAAACATGTATGCACACATATGGACCACCAATTATAAAACCTGATATACACAGTGGGATATTCTAATGGGTTGGTGTCCCTGAGTTAAAATGATCCAAAGTAGCAGGTGCATCGTGGTCATATCACTGCCCTTAAAAAACAAATAGGAACAAAACTTGCTCCTTGGGTTAGAAGGAGGGAATAATCCATTTGGTGTGGATTTTGTGGGTTGTCCCGCTGGTATCTTTTGCTTTCCATGTATATTTGTTTAGTGGGGGTATCTAATATGAGAGGCACAGCTCCCACGGTGGGAAGCTCGACCAGAACCGGCTGGCTGGGGGAGTAAGATGATGCACCAGGGCAACTGGGGTTTCGAGAGACATGTACCATGGTTGGCGCCTGTGGACAAAATGCCGCAATTTTCGGGCACCCGTTTGTACCCCAGTGATTATTGACATTGGCCACTGCCTCCCCCACCTGCTCGGCCCATCCCGGTTGGTGGCGTTTAGTAGATCTCCCTTATTATTACAGGTGAGTTATCTGATAAACACCCACCCTCCGTCTCCCTCCTCACCCTGAGGGGGCGGAGGTTTTAGTTTCCCACCACTCTTTTCATCCTTCTTAAGCCCTTCCTCCCTGTCCAATGCTGGCACAGAACGCAGGTTCAATTTGGGAGGGGGTCCTTGCCTGGACCACCTCCGCACCAGGAGATTCAACTTTTTGGTGGGGAGCCCATCCATCAAGTCTCAGGGCACCCCCTTTTGCAGTCCCATTTGCCACAATCCTTGTCGGAATGGGGGTTTCTCCCTTTGTGTTAGGTCGGGGCTTCTCCCCGAAAAAGCCAGCGATTTATTTGCTGGCCTCGCTGCCCGCACAGCCCTAGTTTCTACCTTTTGGTAAGTCCTGTCTACTGGCCCATATTGCCTCCCGTAGTTTATTAGTTCCTGAGCTATCTCCCCCCAGGTCCACACCTTCCTCCCCCACTGCCGCTGTTCGGGGGTTACCGTTCCCTCCAGGGCACCTGCGATTTGCTCTTCGCGAGGCACATTTTGGATTCTCCCCTGTAATTGGATCCCGATAGGTTTTAGCGAGTCGGGGAGTCCTCTTATCAGCGGCGTCAGCTGCCCGGGTTCTACCAGTAACAACATCGGAGAGCTTAAATTTGGCTTAAGTTCCTGGTCATACATCATTTGCAGGCATGCTGCCTTTTGTACGTTTTCTAGTAGTTGCTCAACCGAACCAGTTATAGCCAGGGGATCCCCCCTTTCTAATGGGTTCAGCCCCCCCGCCCAATATGCTGCCCTCTGGGTCAGAGACCATGGGGCCCGGCGATTGTCTGTTGTGAGGAAGACGCCCGGGCCCCAATACCCCTCTGCTTCCTTTTCCGATAGCATGATCCCGTCCCCCCCCGACAGGGATATCCTCCACACAGATTCGGTTTCAGACTCCCCTGCCGTCCTAGCAAAATCCTTTCGGAGTTTAGCCAATTTGGTGGCGGTAAAAGGGATTTCTTTAGTTACAACTTGGGGACGGTTGTCGCTATCGTCCTCATATATGTATTCTGTCTTTACTAGCGGGCACATATGGGGGGTGTTATCCACCGTCTCCCTTAATCGCTTTAAATCTTTCTGGGGGTAGATTTGGCGTACCCCTTTCTCCTCCAGCATCACCTCTGCCTCAGCGAGGGTGTCTGCCTCCCTCAGGAGCTGAACCCTCAGCTCCTCCTTCAAAATCATATTTTGGCGCTTCTCCTCCTCTAGCGCCCGTTTGGTCTCTAGTAGTTGCTCTCGCAGCGGCGCTATCGCCGCTTGCAACACAGCGGCCACAGCCTCTGATTGGCAGGGTGCTCGTTTCTTGTCCTCCACCGCCACTGCCAGACACGCTCCTAACACAGCACAAACGATGGCTTTCCCTTTGCCCTTCTTCACTCTAGCTTCTTTATGCAAAACCGCTATTCGGTCCATAACACTTTGCAGTTGGAACCAGTGGTCCCGTGCCCAATCTTGTCCCGGGGCACATGTGCTCCTTATGTAGGGGCTCTCACGCATGCGCGGATCACAAATGTGTACGTGCGGTTCGCCACGGACGTGCTGCCCCCGCCTCTGCTCTTTTTGTGCCTTTTGTCCCTGCCTCGGCTCTTTTCGCACCTTTAATCCCTGCGCAGGCGCACGAGGTTGTTTTTCTCAAAACTGTGGAGAAGAGGGTTTTCTCGAAGCGCGACGCTGGATGGCGCTACAGCGGCAATGTCGAGACAAAACCACATTTGGTACCAGTTCTTTACACCCCCACAATCTCCTTCTCTCTAAATTGGAAGGATATGGATTTGATGGGCAGACCATTGAGTGGACAGCAAACTGGCTGGGTGGTCGCATCCAGAGGGTAGTGGTCAATGGCTCGATGTCCAGATGGAGATCAGTGACAAGTGGTGTCCCTCAGGGGTCCGTACTGGGGTCAGTGCTGTTCAATATCTTCAACAATGACACAGAGACCGGGATCGAGTGCACCCTCAGCAAGTTTGCAGATGACACCAAGCTGAGTGGTGCAGTTGACACGCCTCAGGGACGGAATGCATCCAGAGGGACCTGGACAGGCTGGAGAGGTGGGCCTGTGGGAACCTCATGAGGTTCAACAAGGCCAAGTGCAAGGTCCTGCACCTGGGTCGGGGCAATCCCCAGTATCAATACAGGCTGGGGGATGAAGGGATTGAGTGCAGCCCTGCCGAGAAGGAGTTGGGGGTACTGGTAGATGAAAAGCTGGACATGAGCCTGCAATGTGCTCTCGCAGCGCAGAAAGCCAAGCGTCTCCTGGGCTGCATCAAAAGAAGCGTGGCCAGCAGGTCAAGGGAGGGGATTCTGCCCCTCTACTCTGCTCTGGTGAGACCCCACCTGGAGCACTGCCTCCAGCTCTGGGGTCCTCAGCACAGGAAGGTCACAGACCTGTTGGAGAGGGTCCAGAGGAGGCCACAAAAATGATCAGAGGGCTGGAACACCTCTGCTATGAGGAAATGCTGAGAGAGCTGGGGTTGTTCAGCCTGGAGAAGAGAAGGCTCTTCAACAAGAGACCTTCTTGCAGCCTTTCAGTATTCAAGGGGGCCTCCAAGAAAGATGGAGATAGTCTTTTTAGCAGGGCCTGTAGCGATAGGACAAGGGGTAATGGCTTTAAACTAAAGGAGGGTAGATTTAGACTGAAAACAAGGAAAAACTTTTTCGTGATGAGGGTGGTGAAACACTGTAAGGGGTTGCCCAGAGAGGTGGTAGATGCCCCATCCCTGGAAACATTCAAGGCCAGGCTGGATGGGGCTCTGAGCAACCTGATCAAGTTGTAGATGTCCCTGCCTATTGCAGGAGGGCTGGACTAGGTGACCTTACAAGGTCCCTTCCATCCCAAAGCATTCTATGATTCTATGATTCCATGTTCCCTCCCTTAGCTGGGGAGAGACACTTACTCCCACCAGTGGCATTTCTTCTGTCAGGACAAAGATTTGGGCATGAAAATCACGTTTTCTTTTCCCATCATTACACAGGACACCCAGAGAGGGACAGGGAATGATCTCCTTTACCCCTGCTGAGGGAAGGGATTCAGCTGAGTCAGTCAAGGCATCTCCTTCTGGGTTTGTAGTCCTGGGGCTAGAAGGGAACTAAACTTTATCCCATGCCTGCCACAACCCCACAGGTGGTGGGTTTCTTCTTGCCTCAGTTCATACATGTGCACAAAATAGGCTCCTGCATGTGAGTTCCTTGTCTCAGCTCCCATGCTCATTACTGGGGGTGGAGGCCAGGAGGGAGTTGTTCACACACAAACACCTGGTGCCAGAGGTGGTCAGGCAAAAATGCCAGGAGGCCTGCGTGGAGGAACAAGGACCTCCTGGCCAAACTCAGACATGAAAAGGAGCATAGAGAGGGTGGAAGCAGGGACAGGTAACCTGGGAGGGATACAGAGAGACTGTCCAAGCATGCAGAGATGCAGTCTGGAAAACCAAAGCCCAAGTAGAATTGAATCTTATGAAGGATGTTAATGGCAACAGGAAGGGTTTCTGTACTGACAGAGCTGACAAAAGCTATGGCAAAAGCTCTGAAAACAGTGGGTGCACTGCTGAAGGAGGCAGGGGAGCTATTGACACAGGAGATGGGAAAGGCCATGGTACTGAATGCCGCCTTCACCTCCTCCTTTACTGGCAAGACAGGCCTTCAGCAATCCCAGGTCCCAGAGACCAGTGGGGAAAGTCAGGAGCCAGCAGCCATACCCCTGGTGCAAGAGGATCAGGTCAGGGAATACGTAAGCAAACTGGACATGCCTAAGTCTCTGGGCCCTGATGGGATGCAGCCACGAGTGCTGAGGAAGCTGGCAGATGTCATTGCGAGGCCACTCTCAGTAATATTTTACCAGTCATTGAAACTGGGGGAAGTGGCCGAAGAGTGGAGGAAATCAAATGTCAATCCTATCTTCAAGAAGAGCAAGAAGGAGGACCCAGGGAACTGCAGGCCACTCAGCCTCACCTCTCTCCCTGGCAAGGTGATAGAGCAAAGAATCCTGGAAACTGTATTTCCAGGCACATTGTACTGGTTTTGGCTGGGATGCGGATAATTTTCTTCATAGCAGCCCGTATGGTGCTATGTGTGGGATTTGTGACCAAAACAGTGTTGACAGCACCCCAATGTTGTAGCTAGTGCTGAACTGTGTTTGCACAGCATCAAGGCCTTCTCTGGTTCTCTCCCTTCCTCCCCAGCGAGTAAACTGTATTTGTGGATGAGGGAAGAGCAGGGGACGTCATTTAGCAAGGCAAAGCTTTACCCCGTGTCTTGGCGTCCAGGTGCAGGTTTTGGTAGCGGGGGGGCTGCACGGGTGGTCTCTGTGAGAAGAAACCAGGGGCTGCCTCCATGCCAGGCAGAGCTGCTTCCAGCTGGCTCCAAACAGACCCTTCGCTGGCCAAAGCTGAGCCCATCAACGAGGATGGTGGAACCTTAGTGAAAGTGTATTTAAGAAAGGACACAACTGCCAAAGTGGGAGAGGAGTGAGGGAAACAATAGTGGGAGAAACAGCCCTGCAGGCACCAATGCTGGTGAAGAAGGAGGTGCTTCAGGCACCAGAGCAGGTTCTTTGCAGCCCGTGGCAGAGAGCATGGTGGAGAAGGTAAGCCCTGCAGTCTGTGGAGGACCCAGCACTGGAGACGTAGGATATTTCCTGCAAGAATGGTGGCTTGAGGAGAGCCCATGCTGGAGCAAGTTTGTCTCAAAGGACTGTAGCCCACAAGACGGACCCCATGGGAAAAGTGTGAGAAGGAAGGAGCAGCAGAGAGGACCTGTTCTGGACTGACCACAGCCTCCATTGCCCATCCCCCTGCACTGCTCAGGGGTAGAAGAGTTGGGAACAAAGGGGTGAAGTTGAGCTGGGGAAAACAGGGTGGTGGGAGGGAGGCCTTCCATGGGGAAGGAGATAAGGTCTTCCACCAGCCCCACGCTTCTTCCACCCTCAGCCTTTGCGCATGCCTGGCCTGCCCACTTACCTTTGCCAGTGACACGTTTGTACAAGGCCCCCACACATCTTGGCACAGCCAGTGCAAGCTGGCCTCCACCAAACGTGGAGCCCACGGGGCCTTGGAGGCAGGGAGGGGCCAGGTCCCCTCTGCCGGAGGCTGGGCACAGCTTTTCCCTGGGAACCTCTCTGAGGAGCCTCCTCCTGTGTGTCAGCCTGGGGCCTGGCACCGCTGCCACAGGGACAAGGGCTGGGGGGGCAAGGCAGGGCTGAAGTAGCTCAGCTGGGAGAGCGTTAGGCTGAACATCTAAAGGCCCCTGCTTCAACCCCGGGCTTCAGCAATCATTTCCTCCCTTACATTTTTCCAGATATCGCTTTCCTTCTTCCAGCCTGCCCCAGCCCTGCTTGCTCCTTCACCTCTTGCCAGAGCACCATCGCGGCTCTGTAGCTGTCAATCTGTGGCTTAGAAGGAGCCTTCCTCCAGCACCAACAGTGCCCATCCCCTCCCTGGGCAGGATTCTCCCTTCAGTGCTCCTCTGGGGTGGTCTCCAGCTGTCCCTCCTTCCCTGCTCCACAGGGATCGAGATCTCTCCTCTGCGGGGTCTCTGCAAAGACCCTGTCTCTCTCCTCTTTGTCATTCTCAGTGATGCACAGACTGGTCCCATCCTCACACCTTCACCTGGACCCCATTTCCCAGACCAGAGGCCACCATCCCCGCAGTCCCAGGGAGATGCACTCCCTGGAGCTGAGGCCTGAATGGCAGCATCCTCCCTCCAGAGCTCTGTCCCACTAAGACCTCTGATGTGCCCAGGACAGCTGACAATGCTGTGCTGAGGATCATCCGCTGTAGTGCATGGGCACCAGTGTTGTTCAGTCACACGCTGACCTGACCAGTTTCTTGGCCCCCCTTGCCCCCCTGCTGCAATGACTGATGAAACACCTATGTGCTCCTCTCTGGGCATCAGCAGAGAGATACACAGCACAGGGGGATCCCTCTGGGGCCCCACATCAACAGCCCTCTGCATCAGCTCCTCCCTGCTGCAAGGGCACAAGTCGGGACAGAAATGCCAGCACTGGCTCCCCTGGGGTCTAGCATGGTCACCAACTCTCACACTGTGTCTTCAAAACAGCCCCAGATCAACCACTCAGCGTCAGTTTTACTCTCCAGATTTACCTTCCTCTGCATGTCCTAGCATTGCACACGCTTCTGTGTTCTCCATCCCCTCAGCACCTATGGACCCAGGGCCCATAGCACAAGTGTCTCAACTGTCCCCACTTTCCTTACCCAAAACTCCTCACCCACCACTGTCCAGCCCAGCTGCAGCCCCTCACAGCCCTCAGTCCCTGCCCAGAGGAAGAAAGACCTGCTCATGAGCTCCAACAACCTGCTGCAGTGCCCTCTTGCAACTTCTTGCAGCTGCAGAATCCTGCTCACCCATCAGGAACACAGTGACAACTGCAACCCAGGCCATCCCCCTCTGCTTCCAGTCTCAGCCTCTCCCCAGTCAACCAGTCAGGCCAAGTAATGGCACATACTGGACTGTAGTCCCACAGCAACGTGCACGTCCTGGCCCCCTGCAGATCTGCTGCCTCATAGCCAGCTCCCCGGCAATGCATCTCCAAAGAAGTTTGGCTTTTTTGGTGACTGAGCAAAAGTGAGAGGGAGAGACCCTGTCCAAGCAACGATACTGTCTTGTGAGCTTTGAGCATGAGCCTGAAAATGCTTGGCTTCAGGGACAGTGCCTGCAGGACTCTCACTGCTCCAAAAGAGTCCTTCTAGGTTGCTCCTGAGCAAGAATAGGAGAGTCACTGATAAGGATGGGCCCTGGGGCCATGTGTGCAAAGCAGACTGGATGAACAGCCCATCCCCTTACCTCCTCCACTCAACCCCTCCAGATGTTCAAGGTGACTGCGGTCTGGTTTTGATTCCCCCAAACCCTGTCTGCCAGGCAGGGGCTCACTGGGGAACAAATCTATGGCACTGGGCAACACAACTGCCCCAGCTGTAGCATCACGAGGACACCATCCCTGTGTGTGGCCAAACCGTTGGCCTTTCAGTTAACAGCTGACCGTGCTCACCCACCCTGCCACAGAGACCCTTAGCCCCAGGGAGACGGAAGCTTGCCCTTCCCCCCACCTCCAGGGATGCTGGGGGGCAGAGGGGCGCAGGGGGAGGCCCAGTGCCTGGATGAGGGGCTGTGAGCTTTCTGCTCCTGTGTCCCTGCCGTTGTCATACCTGCTGGGGCTGGCTGGGGTGTCCAGGGCACCTTGGCCACCATAGGGCTAACTGCTGTGAGGCCACAGCCCAGGGATCACCCAACACAGCAGCTCTGTCTTCGCCTCTCTGTGTGGGACCAGTGTGGCCCAGGTAGGGCCTGAGGGAAAGAGAAACTGGGGAACCCTGAGGTGAAGAGATGGGCACTCCTGGGACCTTGGAGAGAGACATTTTGGCTGGAAACTGCGGCTGCCAGGATGGAAATGTCTCTGACAGCAGGAATATTCCCTAGGGACCAGGGGCTCTTGCAGCCCCACAATCTGACCCCGAGACTGCTGTCCGTCCTTGAGACGTGCCCCTTCCCCACCACCATGTCTTTGTGCTCTGCTCCTCCCGATCACCCTCAGGGAGACACCCCGACATCGGGCCAGGCAAGCACCAGCTGTGGCTCAAACCCCTAAAGGCTTTTAATAAGAACAAATAAGGAGGCATGGTGCAAAAACAGGGGAATAAAAAAGAGGAAATGCCCGGCTGTTTCTGCTGCCCGTGGTAAAGGGAGACGCTTCCCTGGTGCTCACGGCTCTCCCAGCTGCACAGACCTCTCCTCCCTCCTGGCTGCACCCAGCTGCATGGCAGGGACGGGCTCTCCTGGCGCGGGGCTCAGGGACTGTTGTGCACTGAGCTCCACTGGCACAGCCTGTGTGTCCTCAGGGGGATGTGCCAGAGACACCTCTTCAGCATCGTCATAGCCTGTGCTCTCTGGGGACAGGGACCAGGCATCTCCCTCAGCTCCAGGGGCTCCAGCACGTCTCTGGGAGCACAGCTTTGCCCCTGCAAGCAGCAAGGCAGCCATTGCACGTTCGCCCCATGGGGTGCCCCTCCTGCTCTGTACATCACCTTCCTCCCTTCTCCTCACCAGTCCGGAGATGTTCAACTCCCTCTCCCACCCCTGGAACCCAAGGAAAATTCCTGGTGCATTTTCCCCCATCCCAGGAGGTTGAGCATTCACTACAGCAAGGATTCATCCGGCACCAGGGATGGCAGCCCAGGAACCGGCAGCGCTCTCTTTCCCTCTCACCTCCAGGTGCATCCCTGGGTCCTGCTGCCTCCTCTGGTGCCCTGGCCATTTCCCAGTCTCCCTGCCCAGGGGCAGCATCATCCCCAGGCTCAGAAACCTCCCTGGCATCATCATAGCCATCCGCTGGGTCACCTCCGGGCAGGACAGGGACGTCTGAAAGGAGAGGGGAGCTGGTGACAGGGAGAAGATACATTTGCAGAGCAGAGGATGGGAGGATGCGCAGGGACATGGGGCTCAGACACCGGTGTTGGCAGCACCACAGGAGACACCACTCCATGTCCTCCCCAGCTCCGACGGTGACACTCAGTGACACCGCTGTTCTTCACATGCCTGCAGGGAGGAGAGATCCACTCCTTCCTGCACCCTATTACCTGCTGCTGATCCCGGACCATCCTCCTCCTTGCTGTCCCCAGGGTAGGGCTGCAGCTTGGTCAGGGACCCCTCTGAAGAGGAGCCTGGAGAGAGGCGCAGCGGCTGTTAGGGGAGTGCGCTCTGCTGACCAGGCCTGTGGTCAGTGCTGCTGGGGACGGGGGACCCACAGAGGCAGGGCTGAGTGGGGAGAAGGGCTCAGGACTCACCCTGCTCCCCTGGGACAAATCCTGTTTCAAAGGGGCTCCCAGAGCTGCCCCAGGACAGCCCCTTCCCTCCCCCCTCAGGTGTCCCATAGGGGTGCAGGGACAGGCAGAGAGGGGCTGTCCCCAGCTGGGACAGGAAGAACAGGTGGGGAGGAAGCTCCTCTCTTGGGCCCAGGACCTGGCTGCTCTCCCCACAGCCCCCACAGCCCCAGCACTGCAGGGACCATGGGCCAGGGGACTGCAGGGGTTCAGCCATGGGTGGGGGGTGAGGGGGAAGAGCCTGGCAGATGTGCCCCCCGGGAGGAACCCACACCCACCTGAGCCACTGAACCTCGCCTGCTTCTCCCACGCCGGGCTGTAACCGATCTCCTCATACACGGCCTCAGGGAAGGGCTCCCAAGCTCTCCCAGAGCCTGTGGACAGCAGCAGGGCTGGCCCAGGGACAGGCAGAGACGGGACAGGATCCCACTCTGCCCCCCTGGTTTTGGTCCCCTGGGCCAGCAAAAGGCTATCGCCAGAGCACAGCCCTGCTGTGCTGTCTGGTCACTGCTACCACGTCCTCAGTGAGGGCAGTGTCCCCATGGACATGGCCTGGGGCAGTGACACCCTCGCACCATCCCCTCAGAAACAGCCCCTGTGCCCCTCTGGCCCCTGGGTCAGGTCCCTCATGCAGAGCTTGGAGCAGCTCCCACCTTCCCTCTCCCCTTTCTGCCCCATGGATCCATAGCATGGCCCCTTCTCTGCTGGGGGGAGGTCAGGGTTACACAGGAGAACATCCTCAGGGCCTGCAACCACGGGGATCGACCCTGCTGCCCCGCATTCCTCCTGGCATCTCCCCTGCCCCACAGTCCCCTCCAGGGCTGCCCAGAGCGCTGCCAGTGTGATGTCCTCCTCTGTCTCCCCTCTGCTCCCATCTCCCCCAGACCAGCTCCGCCATTTCTGTCCTCACCCCATTCCTAATTCCCACCATGTCTGGACTCTCTCTGCCCCTTGCTGCTGGTGGCCCATGGTCAGGCAGTCAAGGAGGCGGTGCATGGGAATGAAGGCAGCACACACCCTTATCCCCCCAGCTCTGCCTGTGCCACTCACTCACACCTCACAGCACCCCTGGCCTTGCCAGGAGGCATCTTTCCCCGCCACCCACCTCCGCGCCCAGCCCTGGGCTTCGCGCTTGCCCGGCCAGGAGGGCCAGGACAAGGCAGAGAAGGGCCCCCAGGATGATGCAGATGATGACGGGCAATGAGACTCTCCCGCTGCTGGTCAAACGACCCCGGGTAGGATCTGCATGGCAGGAGCACAAAAAGGGCAGCACCAGGCCTGGGAGAGGTGGGGGGCTGGGACACCCCAGTCCTGACCCCCATTACACCAGGGGTAGATGATCCCAGGAGTGAGTCATGAGGAAGATTCCACCCTGATGGATGACAGAATGACAGCCAAATGACAGCCCTCCCCAATGCCCCTGCCCCACTGCTATCCCAGTGCCTCCTCCTGGGAGTTTCACATCCCAGCAAGGAGCCCCTTCCCTCCCGCCATGGGTCACAGCTGGCCCTGAGAAGACCCAGCACCAGCGGGGAGGACAGGTTACCTGGTCGGAGCGTAGGTGCTGCTGTCGTGGGTGCAGCTGTAGAAGACGAGAAGGAGAGCTGGGCTGAGAGGGTGGGTGTGCAGGTACCAGGGAGCCTCCTCTCTCACACACCGTGTGTGCGTGCATGTGTGCATGTATCCCTGACGCATCCCACCCAAATTGCTCCTCCTGCAAAACTGGTCAGGGTGGCCAGGACAGGGCCCAGGGCCCTGCTCTGGGTATTGGGCAGGATGGTGCAGGGAGCCCAGGAGATGCCCCTGGGGGCTGCAGGGCCCTGCAGGCAGAAGCCAGAGGACATCCAGCCCCACAGAGGCTGCTGCCCACTTGACACCAGGCTCCCATGCTCCACAAGGACAGCCTTGCTCTCAGGAGCTCTGCCAAGAGCTCCAGCAAGGGTCCCAGCCCTGCCGCTCACCTGAGCAGCGCACGGCAGCATCCTCCTTGTGCCGGCAGGCACCGCTGTCCCCAGGCCGAGCCCAGCAGTCCTGCAGAGATGGCTCCGTCCCCCGGCACTCCACCTGCTCCAGCCAGATGGGGCCCGTCCCCTCCCCAAACGCAGCCTCGCCCAGGGCAGACACCGCGGGGCCACAGCCCAGCTGCCTGCAGGCCACCTCGGCATCCTGCCTGTCCCAGGAGTCGTCGCACACCGTCCCCCAGGAGCCATGGTGCCAGACCTCCACTCTGCCCGAGCACCCGTCTCCCACCTGAGCACCCACCTCCCACGGCACGAATCTTCTCCCTGTCTGGAGAAGGCAGAGACCTCCCAGGGCACCGGGACAGCAGGCAGAGCCCTGCCAGGCCAGAGGGGCATGCAGAGGAGCAGCTACCTGTGCAGCTCGTGGAGTTTGGGCACACGGTCCCCAGGGCCGCGGGTGTTTCTGGCCGACTCCCTGCAGAAGGAAATCCTGCTGTGAAGGGGCTGCTGAAGGGGGTCGTGCAGCAGAGCGTGGGGCTGAGCTTTGCTCACGCCGCCCCGTGCCGCCTCGCTCACGGCAGCAGCTGAACCCCAGTCATTCAGGGGACACGCACGGCAATGTGGGGGACCCTGACTGCTCAGCCCCAGAGGGACCCTGGTTCACAGAGCAGCAGGAGGGTGTCCATGGAGGGGACGCTCCTTGGAGCCCTGGCTGGGCTCTTCTGAGACCTCGCCTGCAGACACCTCTGCCTCCCCTGGGTGCTGCTGGGAGCCCGGCTGGCAACTGCTGGGGAATGTGTGGGGCTCTGAGAGCTGAAGTCCCATTTGTGCCACCACAAGCAGCAGGGTCTGGCACATAAAGTCAAAGCCCCTGTGGGCCCTGTCTCTGCGCTTGACTGTGCCCAGCAGGGAGCAGGAGCTGGGGGGATGCTGGTGCCCGCGGAGCTCCGAATTACCATTGCAGGTGATGTGGGTCTCGTCTCGCAGGTCATCACACGACTGTGGGTCCCAGGGAGCAGAAGGACACTGCCAGAAGGAGCTGTTTCTCTCCCCACACTCCACGCGATCCAGCCAGGTGAGGCCAGACACCCTACCATAGGGCAGGGTCCCTCCATCCCCACAGCCCAGCTCCTTGCATGCCAGCGACACCGTTTTGGGAGTCATTGAGTTGGAGCAAACGCTCCCCCATTTGCCATTGTAGAACACCTGCAGGCGCCCGGAGCAGTTGGTGCTGTTGTGCAGCCTCAGGGCCATGAAATCTGGGAGGAAAGAGCCCAGAGGGGAACAGGCTGGTCTGGGGCTATGGGAGCAGAGAAGCCTCTTCACCCCCCAGGCCCTCAGCCAGGCAGAGGCACGGCCAGCAAGTCACCCTTTTGCCAGGGGCAGAGAGAAGTCCCTGACGGACAGACACCCATGCCCTCCCCGCTAACCCTTGGGGACAGCTCAGCTTACAAGGGGCCCCCAGTGGGACCGAGGGGGTTTGTGCATGGGTGTCCCCAGGACTGGCTCAGGCAGGGGCTCAGAGGCAGCCAGGGACAGCCTCGGCCGTTGACGGCTCTCCCCTTGTCCTGGTCTCCCCGGGCACCGGGCTCCCACCACAGCTCCCAGCACAGACCTGAGCAGACGACTCCTGCGTCCTCTTTGTGCCCGCAGTCGTGCTGCCCCCAGGACCCTGCCGGGCAGTCCCAGAGAGCAGCTTCGGCCCCGGAGCAGTTCACGCTGTCCAGCCATATCTGACCAGAGCCTTCCCCAAACCGAGCGGAGCCAGTCGCCTCCACCGCCCCTCCGCAGCCCAGCTGGTGGCAAACGACGGCGGCATCAGACAGGTCCCACTGGTCATCGCAGACAGTCCCCCAGCTGCCCTGGTGGTAGATCTCCACTCTGCCAGCACAGCGCCCGGGCCCGTTCACCAGCCGGACCTGCCGGCTCCCTGCAGCAGGAAGAAACCCCAGCTGCCATCAGGGGCCGGCTGCCCACCCAGCCCAGAGCCTGGAGGGCCTGTGCAGTGCCACTCACCCCAGCAAACGACCCCCACGTCCTCTGCAATCCCTGCTGCCAGCGCGCTCATGGGCAGGGAGGTGTTGCAGAGGGTCAGGTTGGCCTCGTGCCCTGCGCACCGGACCCCTCGCAGCCCCACGGGACCCGTCCCTCTCCGAGGCTTCGGGGGGTTGTAGGCTCTCTCTGCCTCTTCGCACCACAGCTGCCGGCACACCACGCTGGCCTCCTGCATGTCCCACTGCTCATCCAGGACTCGGCCCCACGTCCCGCGCTGCAAGATCTCCACTCGCCCGTCGCACCGGCTCCCTCCACCCACCAGCCGCAGGGCTGTGGAGCTGCCTGGGCCTGGGGAGAGCAGCCATGCCCCAGCCCTCAGCAGCACCAGACAGCCCACAAACCTGCAGCACCTCTCCAGGCTCTCCAACCCTCACAACCCCCTGCAGCTCACCCGCCTGCCCCCAGCCCTCTGCGGTCAGCTTCAGGAGCAGCTTTCCACAGGCTTGCTTCCCCAGTCCCTGAGCCTTCCTGAGCAAGACACTCCCTTTGCTCTTGGTGGGGCAGAGCCACCCAACACGTCCCTGCTGAGGCAGATGGGGCAGCTCCCGCAGGAGGGAGCAGCAGCCGGCGGTGGCCTGGGGACAGGCAGCCCCAGGACAAGCCTTGCCCCACCTCAGTGCTGCCATTGGCACTGCTGAGCCATGGGGCAGAGCACACACGCCTCTGCCCCTCTGCATCCCTGGGGATCTGGGCCTGGGAGCCTGTGTCCCTGGCAGGGAGCAGAGCAAGGGGGGCCTTTCCGATCAAACAGGACAAGTTTGGGTCTTGTGCTGACCAGAAGCGAGGGCAAAGCCCAGCCCTGCTCTGCAGCTCACACCCCCTGTGGCTCTGGGATTGGCCTCTATGGGACTCTCTGTGGGGCTGGGACAGAGCTGTGTGCAGCCAGAGGGATGGAGCTGAGCCCCGCAGCCCTGTCCTGGGTCTGTCCTGCAGCAGGAGAGCAGAGGACCCTCGGCCTGGCTGTGACCTCAGGACCTGAGCCCCTGCCCTGGGTGGGGAAGAGATTCCTGGTGAAGCTAGGGTTTCTCCAGGGAGAAATTCACCCTGCTGCTGCCATGAGGTCCTCTGCTTTCGGTGGCCATGTCACACCCAAGCGGCAAATGGAGTTAATACAACGTTGTCCCAGCACTCACCTGAGCAAATGACAGCAGCTTCGTTCTCATGGGAGCACGGTGAGGCCCCCAGGGCGCTCACTGGGCACTGTCCCAGGTGGGCTTCAGTCCCATCACAGTGGAATGAATCTCTCCAGACAGGTCCCGTGCCTCTCCCAAAATGCCCTCCTCTGGGAATGGACTCAGCAAACCCGCAGTCGAGGTGACGACAGAGAACATGGGCATCCGAGAGATCCCAGCGGGAGGCACAGAGGGTGCCCCAGGTCCCCAGCACATAGACCTCCACCCTCCCCTCACACGCCGTGCTGCCGTTCACCAGCCTGAACCCTGTGTCATCGGGAACAGAGAAGAATGAGGGAGGGTGGACTTGTGCTCTCACCTACTTGGCAGCTGGAGGAGCAGCCAAATGGAGGAGAGCCTGCCTTTCTCCTCTTTCTGCCTGATTTTAGGGCTGCAGACAACCACATCACCCCGTCTGTCCTCACACCCAGCACAGCATGGCACTGTCCCGGCCCTGCTCCCCTTGGCCCCAGCACACCCCCAGATATGGAACACCCCACCCTCAGTCCTTACGGGTACAGGTGACACCAGCGGCGTTCGTGTGGGTGCAGGGCCGGTCTCTGCGGGATCCCCTGGGGCAGGAGATGAGGAAGGATTCATTCCCCGCACACTGCAGTTCTCTGTCCCACATGGCACCAACACCTTCTCCAAAGTGAGCTGCCCTGGGCACAGGCAGGGCTGCGCCACACTGCAACTCCCCACAGACCACGTTGGCAGCTTTGGGACCAAAGTCTGAGTCACAGACCGTTTTCCACTGGTTCCCATCGTGGATCTCCACGCGTCCTGAGCAGGGGCTCTCCCCTCCAAGCAGCCGGACAAATCCTGGAGCAATCAAAGTCCCTGGAGAGTTGCCAGAGCCCTCTGGCAGTTACATGCCCACGTCCCACCTGGTCTGCAAGGTGGCCACAGGCACAGAGCCCCACAACCCTCCCAGCAGCTCCCAGGGGCTGCTGATGGCACAAACACACCAGGGACACCCTGCCACTCCTCAGACATCAGCACAGCACTTGTGGCCTTGCTTCTCTCCCAAACCCCCAGCCGTAGGCACTGCTTGGACCAACTGCTGCCATTTTGGAGACCCTGGGCTTCCTGGCAGCACTCCGAGCACTTGGGGCCCAGGGAGACTGGCCAAGGCACTGTTGGCTGCTGCAGCCTGCTCTGCCCACTGAGCTCAGGGCCTGGCTGAGGAACCCTTGGAATTCCCAGTAACACACCCTTCCCTCAGGGTGGTCTCAGGCTGTTGGGGCACTGCTGTTAGATGGGCCATTTCACGGGGTACGGCTATGGCACAGCTGTATGTACAGTCAGTGTCTGTGCCAGCCCCCCACTCTGGCACCTGCCCAGGGAGGGGGTCCTCAGCCAGGGCCAGAGTGCACTGCCAGGCACGCACATCCTCATCAATGGCCAGGCAGAGGGCAGGAGAGCGGGCAGAGGGGCAGCCCTGGGCTGACACGAGCTCCCGGTGCAAGGACAGGCACCGAGGACAGTGCAAGTGCTGGCAAAGCCCCTGTGGCACAGGGCAGCCGGGGCTGGGGTAGGCAGGAAAGTCTGGGCAGCGGGTCACCACTGACAGCACGGGGCCATGTCCACGTGGGCTGGCTCTCATGGGGTGACCCTGGGAGAGGAATGGGGTGCCATGTGCCCCCCTGCTCCTCTGCTCAAGGCCAGCGCTTTCCCCCTCTGAGCAGCCCCTTTGCTTAGGCCAAGGGACTCATGCCTGCCAGGAGGCACAACCCAAAAGTCCCTGGCCACTCTGTGCCCTTCCCTGGGGCTGTGGGTGGCTGCATGAGCAGCTCTCGGTGCCTCTGGCATGGGGGGACCTGGCCCCTGGCAATGCCAGACAGGTCTTGGCTGAATGGAACGAGAAAGATGGGCACCAACAGACACCAAGGGGCAGGGAGGGGGTTTCACCTGAGCCCCAGGCACCAATGGAGGGTGGGCTGAACCACGTAAGGGACCAGGAAGGGTGTGCGCACCCAGGGTGGGCTCTCACAGGGCTTTCCTCAGGGACTGGCAAATGCAGCAACAGGGCCCTGATCTGGTGTCTGCTCGTTTCTTCCTGAGGGCACAGCCAGTTCCCTCCCCGCATCCTGGTCTCAAAGGTGGGGAAAGGGCTGACCCCTTACCTGAACACGTCACTCCAGCATCCTCACTGTGATCACAGTTGTGTTTACCCCATCCACTGTGTCTGCAGTCAGACAGGGCAGACTCGGTGCCAGCACAGGCAACATCATCCATCCATATGTGGCCAGATCCTTGCCCAAAGTGTGCCCAGGAATGAACTTCAACAGCAGACCCACAGCCCAGCTGCTTGCAAACCACTGCAGCATCAGCCATGTCCCAGGAGAAACCACACACAGTTCCCCACTGGCCCTGGTGTTTCACCTCCACTCTCCCAGCACAGCGCCCGCCGCCAGCCTCCAGCCTCACCTCCGCAGCCCCTTCAAACACCAAAACACAGGACCGGTCAGGAGAGGGCCGAGCCCCAGGCTGCAGCTCTGGGAGTCGAGTCACAGCACCAGGCTGGGAGCCCTCTCCTCCCTGAGCTGTCCCTGGGGAAGTGTGGGGGTCCCTCCTCTCCCCACGGGCTGGGCAGGCTGGGGGGGCCAACTCCAGCCCTGCTGGGCCATTCACCACCCCACAGCCCTTGGCACCTCCTCCCACTCCAACAGCCCCCTGCCCATGCCCACCCACACACTGTGTTCCCAGGCCCTGCACAGGGCACCATCTCCTCCCCAGCCAAGCACACCCTGGAAAGCCCCATGCCCCCAGGCCCACGGCTTCCCCTGCCCACCACCTGCCCTGCCACCACCCAAACCCACACCACCCCCAGGGCTTTCCATGTCCTCAGGGAGCACCGAGATGAACCCAAGGGTCCCCCCAACCCATGTCCCCTCCTCACCCCAGCCATCAGCCCAGCCCCTGTGCTTGGCCAAGACACCCAGGAAAGAAACTTCTCTGCCACCTGTGGGTGCAGACAGCCCAGGCCCCTTCTCTCTGTGGGGCACAAACTGCCTTCCTGGGGTCGGGGTTCCCCTGCACCCTGGGGCAGGGAGCAGCACACAAACCCTCCGGGGCACCCTGGAGATTGGCTGTGCCCTGGGGATCGCTGAGTGCTGCCATCACCACCTGGGCCACTGCCAACCTCAGGGGCACAGAACTGGGGAACAAGGGGTCCCAAAAGGGTCACCCAGGATGGGGGAGTCCATAAATGCAGCCAGGCACAGGCTGCCTTAAACACAGAGAGGCACAGGGAAAGGCAGAAGGTCCATGGACCTGAGCACCTTCCGACCCTTGTCTCAGCGGAGCCTGGAAAGAAACCCCATTCCCAAAGGGATCCCGATGACCCCGCTGGTACCCACCGGCCCTGGGCTGTGAGACAAGGGAACCGGCACTTACCCCTGCACAGCTGCACCCAGAGGAGCAGCCACAGCACCCGAGGGGACAGGAGTGCCTCCATCCCCATCCTGAGCCTCCTGCCCTGCTGGCACAGCCCTGCTGCGCCCCACTCCCTGCCACGGCTCCTTGGGGATTCACGGGGACAACGACGATGGGAGGGTAATATACCTCTGCAGATACCAACCCAGCTGCAGGAGGAGCCAATCAAAGCAGCAGCAGCACCTTTTGAGACGTTATCGGGAGCTATCTCCCCTCCGATGCAGCCCAGCCCACCAATGAACTTCTCCAGCGCCATTCATGACCATATATGAGGGACATATGTGTCCTACTGCGGGTGTCATGGTCGCTACGTCGGGGGATCGTCATGGGAGAAGCTGAGTGTGGAGGGGAAATGAGTCCATCACCCCTTGCACCCTGCTGTGGGGACTGGGAGCACTGAGCATCTTCTACGGTGGGCTCATCCAAGAACCCAAGAGGCAGCTGTCCAGCTCCGACAAGAGATGTGGGAACCACGGAGCTGGGAGTGCACCGGGGTCTGTGTCAGGATGGGAAGGAAAAAGCCCCTGGCCCTGCTACAGACCCCACTGTGCTGGGAGCAGCAGCTGGGCAAGGGCCTTGGGCAGGGGAAGAGCTCCATCCCAGGAGGGCTGGCTCACCCGTCCCTCCCTGCACAGCCCCACCCTGGGTCCCTCGCAGGAGCCCGAGCTGGGCCATGGCCTTGCCCTGGCAGCAGACCCACAGCCCAGAGGCTCCGTCAGGCCCCTGACTCTCAGCCTGTCCCCGAGGGGCCGTTCTTCCCCACAGGCGCATCGGGAGCTGGAGCCTGCAGGTGCACAAACCACAGCCCACGTGGCCTCGCAGCGCTCGCCGCGCTCCCCCCGCAGCGCAGCGCTGGGCAGGAAGTCTGTGGTTTCCTCCTGGCACCGTGCCCAGGCACATCCCTGCGGTGCCCCCGAGCCACCCCCACCCCGACTGCTCCAGCCAGGGCTGCAGGGGCTGCTCCTTCGGCCTCGCAGACACGGGGCCGGGCAGCTCCCGGCCCCCGGCATGCCCCGCTGATGCACACGGCCGCTCTGCACCGAGCCCCACGGCCACGCGGTGCCATCGGTGATGGGACCTCACACCCTCCTCCTGCCACAGCTGCGTGCTTCTGAGTTATAGTGACGGTGACCTCACACCCTCCTACAGCCACCACTGGGTGCTCAGCAGTTAGAGTGACGGTGACCTCACACCCTCCTACAGCCACCACTGGGTGCTCAGCAGTTAGAGTGACGGTGACCTCACACCCTCTTACAGCCACCACTGGGTGCTCAGCAGTTATAGTGACGGTGACCTCACACCCTCCTACAGCCACCACTGGGTGCTCAGCAGTTAGAGTGACGGTGACCTCACACCCTCTTACAGCCACCACTGGGTGCTCAGCAGTTATAGTGACGGTGACCTCACACCCTCCTACAGCCACCACTGGGTGCTCAGCAGTTAGAGTGACGGTGACCCCACACCCTCCTGCTGCCAGCGCTGTCTGCTCAAGAGTTACACTGTCACACGGGTGTGGGTGCTGTGCACGGGCTTCTGCTGATGATGGTTCTTCCAAAAAGCCATGTTTGGGTGGGGTCCAAATACTATGTTGATGACATCAGAAGCACCCACACAAGCCATATGCCTGCTCTTGGCCTATAGGCTACTCCAGCACCAGTGAAATCACAAGCTCGTACACAAGCCCTGTGCACGCTCCTGGCCTATCCGTCATTCAGCCACAGTTGATGTCATAACATCTAAACCTGCCATGTGCCTGCTTTGGGCCTATCAGGTGTTCTGACACCAATGACCCAACACCTACACAAACACCTACACAAGCCATTGTTCTGCTCCTAACCTCTCAGCTACTCAGGCACCAGTGACACCACAGCAACCTACACCAGCCATGGCCCTGCTCCTGGCCTATCAGCTACCAGGGCAGCAGTGACTTCACAAGCACTTACACAACCCATGGGCCTCTTCCTGGCCCATCAGCTCATCGGTCACAAATGACCTTGCAAACACCTACACAAGACAGGTGCTTGCTCCTGGCCTACCAGCTTCTCAGGCACCTGTGACCTTCAAAATATCCAGCACAAGACATGTTTCTCCTGGCCTACCAGCTACTCAGGCAGCACTGACATCACAAAGAAATTCACAAGCCATGTGCCAGGTCCTGGCCTATCATCTCCTCAGGCACCAGTGACCTCACAAGCACTCACACAGTCCATAGGCCTGCTCCTGGCCTACTAGCTCCTCAGGCAGGAGTGACCTCAGAAGCACAGACACAAGCCATGGGCCTGCTCCTGGCCTAGCAGCTACTCAGGCAGCAGAGACCTCACAACAAGCTGCACATGCCATGGGTCAGCTCCTGGCCTATTGTCTGAGAGTGACCTCATAAGCAACTCTGCCCATTTGCCATGTACTTGCCGTTGAGGTACTCAGACTCCAGTGACGTCACAAGCACATACCAACGTATTTCCTGTGTACTGGTGTGGTGGAGTGACCTCAGCCGACAGCTAAACCCCCAACCAGTCACTCGCTCACTCCCTCCAAGCAGGATGGGGGAGGTAACTGGAAGGGCAAAAGCAAGAAAAAAAAAAGCATGGGCCAAGATAAACACAGTTTAATAAGTGGAGAGGAAAAGAAGGAAAGGAACCAAGCAATGGAGAAGCAATCACTCACACCAGCAGACTGATGCCCAGCCAGTCTCCAAGCAATGGCTACTTTGGAGAAACTCCCCTCCAAGACTTAGTGCTTAACAAGACGCCATATGCCATGGAATATCTCTTTGGTCCATTTGGGTCAGCTTTGACTTTGTCCCCTCCCAGCCTCTTGCCCATCCCCAGCCTCATCGCTGTGGGGGCAGAGTGAGAAACAGAGAAGGCGCTGACATTATGGCAGCACTCATCAGCAATAGCTACGACATCAGTGTGTTCTCAACGTTGTTTTAGACAGCAGTGCAAAGCACAGCACTGTCCCGACTTCTCCCCTCACTCAGTCATCTGGAGATTTTTGAAATATTCGATCAGGACATCAACGTAAGGACAAGGCAAAACACGTAGCTCTAGCCTGCACCCCAAAATGGTCTGGCAGGTAGCTGTGAGATCCCCCACAACCATGGGGAAAGGGAGCTCCCCACCAGTACCCATCTTAGTGTGATACCTCAAAATGCACTTTGCTGTTCACAGGCCCATTGGCTGCTTTTTCTCATTCGCGTGGTCCTGTTGAGGATCCCATTCAGGTCTTTTCCTCTTTGTCCCCACACGCATGTACTTCCGAGTTTGCATTTCATCCTGGTTTTCCATTTGCACAGCCCATATGGCCTGTGTCTTGCTGCACTGTGCAAATCCCAGAGTCTGCCCCAGTAAGCCTGCATGGCCACCTTGCAGGGCTGGGCTGGGATGTGGGGGCCTCCCAGTCCAGCTCACAGGACCGGCCCCTTCTTTGCACGTGACAGGATTTGTTATGGAGGCCCTTTGGAGGACTCCTAGGAGGGGGCCGTAGCCCCTGGGCATGTTCCAGCTTGTCCACACCCCACCACCTTTCGGGCACCCCTCTGCCCTCCTGAAGCCCCCCCCAACCCAGACCTGTCAGGGCTTGTTCTGCAGCCTGGGAAAGTGGGGGACCCTGGGCTGGCCTCTTCCTTTTGTTTCTCTTCACATTTAAACTTTAAGTACTCACTCCAGTAGTGCTTATTAAAAAAGGTTTTATCTGTTGGCCATTAGCCAATCACAGAGCAGTATGAGCTTTAACAAAAGGGCAGCTCACTGCCATGGAATGGTGGCGCCCTGTCACAAAATGGCGGCCAACCCAAAATGGCAGCCCCTGTGGATGCAGGGGAAGGGCCTTCCAGGTCTGATGTATCTCTGGGCCAAGCGGCAGGGGTGGCCGGTCCTGCCAGCCAATCCCAGCGGAGCACATGGCCGGCAGAGGAGAGCGACTTCCGGGGCACAGGGCCCCTGCGGGTGCTGGGAGGGGGCGGGGCTTCCAGCGGGAGCGGGTGGGCGGGGCCCCTGTCCCGTCATGCCTCCCACAGCAGCGGTGCCCGTGCTCTGGCCTGTTCCAGGGCAGGGATCCCAGCAGGCACCGGGAAGGCCCGTGGGGAGGTGAAAATGCTTCTTGGGAGCCGTGGGCAGAGAAGGGCTCACGGTGGCGTCAGAGCTCCCGGCTTTGTGCCGGACGTAAGACCTTTCCCCGCCTCCCAGGGCTTCAAGGCCGCACCACCTTCCTCAGCAAAATAATTGCAGAAACACCTCCAACAACAAAAAATCCCCCCTTAAACTCCAAAACACCCTAGGAAAAGAGGATGAGGGGAGAGAGGCAAGGGTTAAAGGAATAAACCCCTCAGAGTTCCTGCATCTGGTCAATGTGACGGATACACTTGACTCCGAGCCGCACTTTGGTTCAGGCTGAGGCAGGAGCAACAGCCCTCACGTCCTTGGGGTGAACGTGTGAGCTGGAAAGCCCCTGGCTGACGTACAAGGGAGTGAAGGTGTCTTGAACAAGATTCCAAAAGGTGGTTTTGAAAGCCAAAGATACAAGTTGCCAGAGCTAAAATGAAGATATCTTGTCTATAGTATTGACTGGCAGGCAGCTACTTCACCCTCTAAATATTACCATCAGGATGGGCCCAATGAGAGCTCTCCCTGCATGGCAGCTGGACGGCAGGCCAGGTGACTCTCCCCTCGAGCAGGGACGCCTCTCAGGGTTTGAGATCCCTTTCCTGAGACCGAGAGATCCTTCCTTAGCCAGTATGGAGAGATTCATAGAATCATGGAATCGTTAAGGTTGGAAAAGACCCTTAAGATCATCGAGTCCAACCGTTAACCCAGCACTGCCAAGTCCACCACTGAACCACGTCCTCAAGCACCACATCTACCCATCTTTTAAATCCCTCCAGGGATGGAGACTCAACCACTTCCCTGGGCAGCCTGTTGCAATGCCTGACTACCCTTTCAGTGAAGAAGTTTTTCATAATATCCAACCTAAACATACCCCAAAAATACAAGTTTACTTGAAACAACAGGAGAAGAACCTTCCCAAGAAGAAAGATGTAAGTTTGGTGCCTACACTCAGTTTGTGCATGCCGCTGATTAGTACCACAGACACTGGCGTAGCAACAAAGCAGACCAGTTAACAAACAGCTTCCGGCAGATAAATGCCTCAGGTCAGAAAGAAACTTCCTCTGTGAACAGCTTGGTGTCGACAGGGAATTCTTGCAGCTTCCCAGGAGGCATCTGGTAGAGGCTAACACAGAAGGGTAACTCAACTTAATGGATCACTGGTCCCTCTTCATTTTCTACAGTACCTTCTCTCATAGCTAGAAAACATTTTTGTACAGCAAGCATCTGTGAAAAGCCATTTATCTCCAGGATGGACTTCGACATTCTACACTTAAATTCTCCAACATGAAAAAAGAAAAAAAAATCGTGCCACCCTTACTTGGAGTTTACTCTAACCTAAAGACAAAGTAAATTCTGTAAATAATATGATGTATTCCCAGGAAGAGCATGAGAGCCTCCACTGCCATGCTGCCTGTGTGTTGGGATGTGCAGGAGTGGCACTGCACGTGTTTGAGCTGGGGGGTACGTGCACACTTTATTCCTTCCTGCCCCTACAAGCAGTTCTGGGATCACACATGGGGTGTGTATAATCCCTTTAGACCGATCCATCTCCAGGCACAGGCCAGTCAGTCCAGCCCCAGAGCTCTTTATTTTGTATTTTTAGGTGGATCTTGACAGCTGAGAAGCCACCCAGCCCCTTTGCTAACAGCCACTGCTACAGCCGTCGCTCCCGGCACCTTTCCCTCTGCTGCGGTACCAGCATCTAGCGCTAGGGAGGAAGAAAGAAACGTGTATGATCGTCTGACCAGGGAGAAGGCAGAGAAATGCTGCAGGCGTAGCTCAGGCCGCCTGTGATGGGATCTGCTTGCGATGAAGCCTCAAGGTGTCTGTGAAGTGGGAGAGGCCCCTTGTGCCCCAGCCCATGAGAAGGTCCCAGGTGCAGCTGATCAGCCTGGGGCTGAGTCAGGTTGGGCCAAGACCTTGAGCGTCCCATACAGGTGTCCCCCCTCGGGGCAAGGTGTCTTGGCCCAGGACTCTGCAAGGGAAGGACATGCTCTCTGGTTTGGAAAGGGGAGAGCCAGCCATCAGAGGGATCCCTCGGTCTTCAGCCAGGACTTTCACATCGCCCATGGAAAGCCAATCCTGGGGGCCCAGGCAGACCCCTTGGGTGTCAGGGAGGTCCAGCCCAAAGCCAGCCTCCAGAACCTGCTTTGGTCTTGCGAGGGGTGTCAGAGAAATCCCGCTTTCCCACAGGGCTGCCCTCAGTGCAGGGATGGGCCTTGCAGCTGGGGGAAACACCACCCCTTTCTGGAGACAGTTACCAGGGGAGCTGCCTCTGCTGCTCTTGCTGCCGCCTGTTGTTCTCAGCGACGTGCTGGAAGATCTTCCTCTGTACCTGATGTGGCTCCAGCCTTCTCAGGACCTGGACCGCTCGTGGGGAAAGGTGGCTGCAACAGCAGGGAAACATCATCCCTCAGCCCCTGCCGGAGACCCCTTCTGCCTCTCCCCTCGTCCAGCCTCTGCACCCACCCGGTCCCGCATGTGCCCACCCTTTCACCCTGTGGTGAGTTTTGGGCCTTGGCTGTGGGGGTAACCCACATCATGCCCGTGTTAGGAGACATCAGAGGGTGTCCTACACAGCCCCAGGGCGCAGGGATGGGGGTCCTGGACATCTCTGTGGGGTCACAGCTGCTCGACTGCCCCAGGCTGCGGCCAGAGCCAACACACACTTACTCAGGCTGGAGTCTGTCCAGCTGGGCTGCTGCTGCCATCTGCTCTGCTGGGAGAGGCTTTGCAGCCCTTCTCCACCTCTCGTTGCCCTCCTTTCTCCTGGGCTGGGCTGGAGGGTGGGGAGTCCAAGTGCCTCCAGTGCCGAGTGCCTGCCAAGGAGGAGACGCTCTCAGCAAAGCAGATGGCAAAGAGAGGTGCTGCTTCCCAGAGGACCTCTTGAAAGGGGCCTGCAGCAGGACCTGGGAGCTGGGTAACTCAGCACCACGTGCCCGTCATCACAGCTGACGGCTGCTTTTGCCCCTCGGATCCTGCTGCTGCCGATCGCTCCCTCACGGGGGTGAGCAGGCAACCCCCTGCCCTGCAGCTGGGTGTCAGTCCTGCTCCCAGCCCCTGGAGACCTGCCGCCCTGGGTGCCCCGACAGAGAGGGTCGCTGCTGCTCTCAGCGGTGTCAATCACTGCCCGTACCTGGGGCGGCTGTCGGTCCTCCCCTGCAGCCCAGGCTTCCCACGCCGCCCATTCTGCCTGTGCTTGCTGTCGCCGCTCTTGCCAATGGGTCTTTGCTTGCTCCCACTCTGCAGACAGCTGCCAGACCTCCTGGAGGGCATGGAAACGCAGCAGCAGGCAGGATTAGTCCCAGCTCCTGGAGGGGGATCCCTCGGGTCTGACCCACCTTGGTGCCCCTTGCCTCAGCCAGTCGGTCGGCAGCGCTTTGCCCCTACCAGATCAGGGGCCGTGGAGTCATGCCAGGCTCCTCAGCTCAGGGCAAACACAGCTGAGTGACCAAAGACCTCCCCTGTCAACAACCTAGAAAGGACTTGTACATTTTCCATAGCCCCTGGCCAGAATCAAGTGTTTCACGACAACCCAGGGGGCAATAACAGGCGGGAAGGACACGCAGCACCTTCCTTTTCATGAAGAAGAACTGAAGGAGGTGACGGACAGGTTACAATGAATGCACCCCAAGGGATCCTTTCAGGATGGCTCTCTGCACAAAGAGGCTTTTGCCCAGTCTCAAACAGCATGGTCGTTACAGCAAGGCAGAGCACGTACCTGCAACGCTCTCTTGCAGCCTTCAGAGGACGGGAGTGCAGCGGTGTGCCTGGCTGGAGGAGCTGGCTCCTGCCTGCCTGCCTCCTTCGTCCTGGGGGAGCTGCCTGGACATGGCGGGAGCACACTGCAAAGAGAGACCAGGAGGAGTCGGCGTGAGCACGGGGCAGTTTGCTCTCCCATTTCCATCTGCTATCAAAGCTCCACAGGCTGGCAGAAGCAGCAGGGGAGGTGGGGCCATTTCCCATGGCAAGGGGGAGCCTTTCCTGAGCCCCATCAGATGGATGGGAGAGGACTGCACCTCAGGTCTGCTGTAAGGGCAAGCAAAGTGATGTGGGCTGCACTCAACATCCGCCGTCTTCCCTACTAAGGGGCCTGCGATGGGGCAAGCAAGTTCCTAAAAACTGTGGGGCATGTGTCAGGGACCTTCCCGAGTCCCTACAGCCGGAGTGTCCAAAGGGGATGTCTCTCCTACACGGCTGCAAGGATCCCTTTCGTCCCTTCCCACAAGGAGCTCACCTGGCAGAAGTCTTCTTCCCCACGTCTTGCTGCCTTGGGCCTGGCCCCTGGCTTGGCAGCACGGGGAAGCAAAACGTCTCTCGCCTCTGCAGCAGCTTGTCAGGACGCCCCTCTGTACCTGGGAAAGGAGGAAGCTCTTCAGAGCAGCCCTGTGGAGAGTGCCTTTTAACCGGGCTGTGGTCACCCCGCGTGGGGCAGGGCCCCACCTGCACAGCAGGGACCCGTTCCCGTACCTCTTCTGGTCCCACGCTTTTCTGCAGCCTTCTTGTGCCAGGTGGAGAAAGCCTTGGCCACCCTTCTGCTGATCACCAGGAACTTAAACCTGGAAAGCAAATGATGACACAGGCTTGAAGAAGGATGACCCCCTACCCTCTGCAGCTTCCCAGCACTAATCCTCCTGACTGCCGTGCCAGGCATGGCATCCCTTTTCCTTTGGGGCCACGCACGGGTTTTATTGGCAGTCTCCCCCCGTGGAGAAACACAACCACGATGTCTGGTCACTCCAGGAGAACACACGTGGAGCCCAGACTCAGCATTAGTTAACCAGAAACCAGTCACTTCAGGATTGATCCCTGACTCGACGCTGAGGGTCGAGTCCCAACAACGTGCGCTGCTCAGCAGGAGCTGGGAAGGCGCCCGCTCGGTCGGTCGAGGGCTGCAGAGGAAACGCACTCACCTCGGGAACGCGTGGGCAGGAGCAGCCTGCATCCCCTGAGCGCTGGCCGCTCCACCGGAGACAGCTGCCCCTGGCATCCACAGCCTCTGCAAAGTGACACAGAGCTGTCAGAAGGTTTCCAAGGCAGTTTTCTCTTCCCTCCCAAAGGAAGCAGACCTGTCTCCTGCTCCAAAAGAAAGCCATTTCTCCAAACCCCTCTTCCAAATCCTCCTCCAGGAACTTTAGCCCTTGCTCTGCTCTCCAGAAGCTGCACAGCAAACACTGAGCCTGTGCAACAGTGCTGCTGGGCTTTTTGTAGGGCAAGGACCCAGAAACTCACAAGAAACTTGCTTTGCTAACGGAGAAGTCCGTGGGGGTGAGCATGGGGAAGGGCGTTTGACTGGCCTGCCACGTCCAGGCTGGCCAACGGCGACTGGGTTGCTCACCCTTCCACAGGCTTCCCAAAGACATTGAAGCAGCCCTCAAAGCCTGAGCAACTCACACTGTGAAGCAGCGCAATCCGGCTGGCCTTGCTCTCCAGCCCTGTGACGCAGTCGTAATAAAACCGCATGCACAGGACATCGTCTTTGCAGGACAGAACGCCAATGTCCTTGAAGGCGAAGGAGAGGCGCTGCCTGTTCCTCAGCTGGAACGAGTACAAGAGTATGGTCTCTTGCACACAGCCCTCCACCACGTGCCGCGGGAAGGAGGTGGCTCGCGACAGCCACCTGTAGTCCAGCGGCTTGATCTTGACATCGCCTGTAAGGAGGAGCACCATCGTCACTGCCACAGCAGGCCAAACAGCCATGTAAGATTCATAACAAAACGCCACAGAAAACAGCTCTTGGGGGGTGGTTTGTTTTGGGGGAGGTCAAGCCATCCCCCGACCTTTGGAGGCAATTCTCGACTTCTCCCAGCCCTTTCCAAAGAGCAGAGAGCACGCACCCCACCCCCAGACACGGAGGGGCAGAGGGGAGGGTGGCCGCTGCCTTCTCACCAGGGATAACCACTGTGGGGAACGCAAACTCCTGCAGCCGTAACAAATCAATGTCCAGCTGGAAGACGGGTCTTCGAACCACATACACCTCTTCTTTGCCCTGGAAGCGCTCATGCAACATAGCGAAGGTCCCGAGTCCTGTGACCAGGACACCCTGCCAGGAAAAACACAAAAAGGCTGATGAGTGAGGACTTGAGAGAGGGGAAAAGTGAAGGCTTTGGAAAAGGCCCATGATCTCCATGTGTTTTCTTCCCCTCCTCAAAAAATTTGCTAACATCCCTTGGCTAGAGAAGATGCCAGGCATTCCCAGCACAGGGAATACCACAAGGATTATCCTTGGCACAGACCCAGCATAATCCCCCGTCTCTCTGCTTGTCCTCTCCACTGTGGCCACAGGGAAGAGTGAAGCCCTATCGTGTGCCCAATGCTTTCTCAGACTAGACCTGGACTTGGTTTCTCTCCGGGTTGACCAAGCAGCAGCTCTGGGCACACAGGGTGGTCTCGGTGTGCTGCCCCGATGCTCAGGGAGGGATCGCTCCCCAGGGCCCAGGCTCCCCAGGGCAAAGGAGGACCGAGACGCCAGCCCACCTTGTCCAGCTTCAGTTGTCCCAGGATGTACGCAGACACAGCATCCCAGATAGCCACAACCTCTGGAAAGCAAGGGAAGGAGGTGTCAGGCTCCGGGCCAGCCAGCTCACAGCCTCTCGGCAAGCTCCTCGCCCAGGGGGTGATGGATGCAGGTGTCCACCAACAGCCCAGACGAACACTGCCATGGCTGCGGAGCTGGGCTGTGCCCCAGTTTCAGACTGCCAGCCTTACCCTGCTCCCGGGGCAGGGCTGGAGCAGAAATGGGCATCTGGGAAGGGCTCAGGACCAGGGCTGTGACCATCTAACCCCCAGGAAGGTATGGCGCCCCAGAGCCCAGGACGTCATCTGCCAGCCTTGTGGCACAAGAGGACCCCATGGGAAGGAAGAGAGGTTCTCCCAAAGGAGACTAGTTCAACGTACAGGGCTGATTTACAGCAGAGGCATTTCCAGCTGGCTCGTGAGAGCCCTGTGCGAGCTGAAGGACACCCCAGCCTCCAGGACGCAGGACCCCTTTTCATCCCAGAGCCAGAACCCCAAGAGGTACCAGCTCCCAGGGGAAGCTGGCCCTGGACAGCCCCTCTAGCAAGGGGACTGAGCCATTCCCATGGGAGCCTGGGGACTCAGGGCAGGCGGGCATCCTCCTTGCCACATTGTCCCCTGAGCCTGGTGGGACCCTCAGGCAGGGCTCTCGCAGCAGCCCCCAGCCCTGTCCAGCCACCCCCACAGCCCAGCAGCTGCAGCTTTTGACAGTGCGACCCCTCGCGAAGGAGCTCCCAAAAGCCTTACCCTCGGTGGAGAGATGCAGGAGCGTGGGGAACAAGCTGCTCAGCTCCAAGCTGACGGCCACGCTGCAGCAGCCCTCCATTGCGCTTGCTGCTTGCCCTCAGCTCAGGGAAAGGGATGCTCTTGGCAGCTCCTCGCCCAAAACTCCTCACCGTCGTGCCCCTGCTCTGCCTGTCAGCAAGGGTCCTGCCTGTCAGCGAGGGTCCCCCAGCGCAGCCCCGCTGCCTCCCGACCCCGCTCCTGGCTGTGGAGCAGCTCCGAAGGGCAGCAGTGGGGAGCCCCTGAGCAGTGCCCAGCAGCACCCAGGCCTCACCGGGAAGTGCCGCGGGCAGTGCCACGGTGCTGGGGAGACCTCCCTGTCATGTGGGGCATCCCCCTGTGACATCAGCCCGCATCATCTGAAGGTGTATTATGACGCCAGCAGGGAGACGGCACAGCTGGGTACAGAGGATACAGATTCCCTCTTGTCCTGGGAAACACTCATCCCCTTTCTCGCCAGTCCTTTCCCAAAAACCCCTCTGCCCCCTGCACCAACGTCTCTGCTATGGGGAGCCCGTCTGGGCAGGTGGGGTTTGGGGGCTGGCTGCGGTTGGGCAGTTACAAGGGATGGGAGCGAAGGCCTGTGGGATGCAACAGCCCCTCCAGCGTGCCCAAACACCCCTCTCTGCTGCGTGTCGCTTGCGTGGCAGCAGCAGGATGGGCTTTGCCGCACTGGTTTTGGCTGGGATGGAGTTAAGTTTCTCCAGAGCAGCCCCTATGGTGCCGCGTGTTGGACTGGTGACCAAAACAGTCCTGAGAACACACCGATGTTTTAGCTGTCGCTGAACAGTGCCTGCACAGCATCAAGGCCTTCTCTGTTTCTCACGCTGACCCACCAGCAACGAGGCTGGGGGTGGGCAAGAAGCTGGGAGGGGACACAGCTGGGACAGCTGACCCCAACAGCCAATGGGATGTCCCACACCATGTGATGTCGTGCTTGGCAATAAAAGTTGGGGAAAGAACGAGCAAGGTGTGTGGGGGGTGCATGGTGAAGGATACGGCATTTGTCTTTCCAAGTTACTGTTGTGCTGATGAAGCCCTGAACATAATGAGCAGCGCAAGGTTCAGTTGCCCTAACTTTTGGCATCTGCTGTCATTTCAGTTGGCCAGAGGAATTTCCCTGCAACCTCCGAGAAGGTGCCCCCAGATGCTGCCCTGTCTCTCAGAGCTGCTCCAGTAGAGCTTGCAGTTACCTGCACATATCCTGGACCATCTCCAGTACCTCCTGTGTCCCCAGGGGTTTGTGTCTGAGCAGCTCACTGCTGCCCTCCATCTCCATTCATTAGCAGCAGAGCTGAGACAAGGAGCTCACATGCAGGTGGCCATTTGGTGCACCCCTCAGCTGAGGCAAGAGGAATCCCACCTCCTCTGAGGGATTTGTGGGTTTGTGGTGTGCATGGGAGGGAGCCAAGTCCCTTTCTGGCCCCAGCACTAAAAGCACAGGAGGAGGTGCCTCCACTGACTCAGCTGAATCCCTTCCCTCCGCAGGGGTAAAGGAGATCCCTCCCTGGCACTGTCTGGGTGTCCTGCCTAACGATGGGACAAGGAAAGGCAATTCTCATGCCCGTTTTTTTTTTCCCGAGAGGAGAAATGGCACTGCTGGAAAGAAATCTCTCTCCCCGGCTGGGGAAGGGAACATCAGTGACTCCTTCGGCCTGTTTCACAGCAGGTTCCCCTGGAGCCCCAGGGACACCTGGAGGGAGCCCAGAGGGGGCAGAGAAAGTGCTGCCTTGGGCTGGGCCTCTGCTGCTGAGCTGGGCTGGGCTCCTGGGACAGAGGGAGCTGATGGCAAGTGGGCAGCGCTGCAGAGAGACAGCTCTGCCCAGGAGCAGCTCCTCTGCAAAGCACAGCAGGGCTGAGGGCACTGCCTGCAGGCACCAAAGGGAGAGGAGCAAGGCAGAGAGAGGTTAAAGGCAGTGTGGAGGAGGAGGACACTGAGAGCTGACTGGGGGAGAAATGTTGCAGCCACAGAAGTAGCTGAAACGGGCAGATGCAAGCAGAATGAGGAAGAAAGGGACCAAGGAAACAATTCCAAGAGAATGAGGGAACTTCAGAAGGGGGCCAGCCCAGCGACCAACAAAACCACTAGAAAATCAAGAGACCACAGACCAGAATTAAGTGATTGGGCTTGGGGATCGGGTGATGGGTGGTACGTTCTGGGAAATCTGTCTGTAAGGGTGTAACTGGGGTCTGCGATCTGCAGTAGGGGTCCCTCCTTGGAGGCACCCAGCTCGAGCTGCTCTGCACGGCGGATAAATAAACCCCTGATTTCCTCAGCGGATTGGTGACTCGACTTCATGCGAGCAGGAACCCAGGGCCGAGCCCTCTTGAGGTGGCACCCACATAATTCCTACCATGGTCTAGGTGGTGGCTGTGTAATTCCTGACACAAGAAGCCAGGTGCCTGCCTCTGCCCTGTCACGTACTCAGGCACATGTGACATCACAAGAAGCTGCAGGAGCCAGGTGCACGCTCCTGCCCTACGAGCTACAGAGCCACCAGGGACATCACAAGCACCTGTACAAGATGGGCACCTGCTCCTGCCATAACTGAGCCACCAGTGACATGAGAACCAAGTGCACAAGCCAGCTGCGTGCTCCTGGCCTATCAGCTACTCAGCCATCACTGACAACAGAAGCAGCTGCAGAAGCCAGGGACTTTCTCCTGCCCTGTCAGCTACTTGGGAATTTGACATCACCAGCAGCAGCACAAAGCAGGGGCCTGCTCCTGCCCTAACAGCTGCTCAGCTACAAGGGACATCACCAGCAGCTGCACAAGCCAGGGGCCTGCTCCTGCCTTGTCACCTACGCAGCCACCAGTGGTGTCAGAAGCACCTGCACAAGCCAGGGGCCTGCTCCTGCCCTAAGAGCTACAGAGCCACCAGGACATGATGAGCTCCTGATAAGCCAGGTGTCCCTGCATACCCAGTCAGTTATGTAGCTACCAGTGACATCAGAAGCAGCTGGAAAAGCCAGGCCCAGAAGCAGCTGGAAAAGCCAGGACCTCCTCCTGCCCCATCAATTTTTGAGAACTGCAGGAATCTCCAGCACGGGCTGTGAAAGTAGAAGGGAAATTGACTGATGCCTAAAGGCAATCATCTCACGACCCTAGAAACAGCAGTATCAAGCTGAGACCCTTGGAGCTCTCCTGGCCTGCAGCGGGCTGCACCAGAATCTCCCTCTGAGTGGGACGCCTCTCAGAGCAGCCAACTCGAGCTGATCACAGCACAAGCGAAAACCACACGCCTGTGTTTTAAGGAGAACTGTAAACCACAAGAGCAAAACGATCCAGTCTATGTAATGACACTTCTTTCTAGGATACATTGGTCATTTTTTTTCACATTTCAGTGTAGAGCTTTACAGTACAATCACTGAATTCTGATACAGAAATAGGAAAACATCGTCTGTAAATCTTTAAAAGAACACTACATTGAAGGAAAACTGTTCATATAAACTGTAAACGACATGTTTCTTCTCTCAAAGGTTATAATGCTTTGGAGTATCTTTGCCATCTTCATCTTCTCTCTCTTCACCTTCTTCTGATGACATTATAACCACCGTACCTCAACGTAACACTGAACTGTTCAAGCACTCCTGAAAATTATATGAAATCCAGAATGCCTTACTGTCCTGGCTTTGGCCAGGAGAGTTACACTTCTTCACAGTAGTTTGCATGGGGCTGTGTGTTGGAATTGTGCTGAAAATAGCATTGATAACACACCGATGTTTTACTTACTGCTGAGCGGTGCTGACACAGCGTCAAGGCCTCTTCTGCCCCGTCAGCGAGCAGGGTGGAGGTGCGCAGCGAGTTGGGAGGGGACACAGCTGGGACAGCTGACCCCAGCTGACCCCAGGGCTGTTCCATACCAGATGACGTCGTGCTCAGCAATAAAACTGGGGGGGAGGGTGGCAGGGGGGCCACTGCTCAGGTACTGGCTGACCATCGGTCGGTCGGTGGTGAGCAATTGTTTTCATTTGCATCGCTTGTTTTTCTTGGGTTTTATTTTCCTCTCTGTTGTTTTTTTTCCTTTTCCTTACAATTTTTTTTTAAAAAAATTCTTTTCAATTCTTAAACTGGTTTTATCTCAAGCCATGTGTTTCTATCGCACTTTTACCCTTCTGATTCTCAACGCCATCCCACCAGGTTTTGTCATTACCATCATGTTAATGACACAATAGATCCTGCCAAACGTACGGCCTGCAAAACCTGAAGACCAACTTATGCAAGACACGTTCCAGAAACTACAAGCAGCACCGAGAAGCACACGCATCTACCTTGTTCTGTCCTTGCCAAAACTGCTGGGTGACCTGTCATCAGCCTTGGTGACTGACGGCAGGCAAGACTCTCTCATCTGGCGTAGCTCAGATGCCACTCCTAGGAAAACAGCTATTTCAGAAAGTCATGCCTTGGTATTTTGGGAAAGTCTTTCAAGGAAATGTTTTTAATACTCCGGAATGGTAAGACAGCATGGTAATCTCACTCCAAGGTCAAGCTCTGCCACAGGTTACCTTTTTTATTTTTTCCCTCTCTTTTCACCAAAGGGTGGCACTTCTTTTGGAATGCAAGATGAGTTACACGGGCTCTAGGGACAGCCCATGGAAAACTGAGAAATGACTCTGTGATCACTTCCATCCCCATTCCCTGGCACTCCAACACTCCTTTCACACTCCTCTCCTCATGCCAGTACTCAGGCCTTACGCAGTCTCCGCAACATGTACAAGGCACTGACTTCGCCCAGATATTGCCCAAATCATCATCTCTTATTTGAGATCTGATCAGCTCAACAACTGCCACAGCCTCTTCTGTCCTTACGTGCAGCCTTGCCCCATTCTCACCCACTCAGAAAGCTCCTACAAGGATCATCTCACTCACTGCCTTAATCACAACTGACAGGCTCCTTAACACCCTGAAGTTCTCTTCAGGTCTCTTCTCCCAAGTACCAAGCGATAGGATGAGAGGAAACGGCCTCAAGCTGCGCCAGGAAAGGTTTAGGTTGGATATTAGGAAAAACAACTTCACCGAAAGGGTAGTCAGGCACTGGCACAGGCTGCCCAGGGAAGTGGTTGAGTCTCCATCCCTGGAGGTGTTTAAAAGATGGGTAGACGTGGTGCTTGAGGACATGGTTTAGGGGTGGACTTGGCAGTGCTGGCTTAACGGTTGGACTCGATGATCTTAAGGGTCTTTTCCAACCTTAATGATTCTATGATTCTATGATTCTTTCCCTCACTTCACACAGACAGTTAATGTGGCCTTTCATGACTTAGCCTCCTCCCTCATGTTATTTCCCACCGAGTACCACGACAGCTCCTAATTGCATGTCCTGAGACCAGCTTCCACCGACTCTCACCTGTTACACACCAACAGCAACAGCGCTGTCTCCTCCCATGCCCGTCTCCATGCTCAGGAGGAGCTGTTCGCACACCCCTGCAGCCGGTCTTGCTGCCTGACAGTCCTTGCTGGGCTGCGCAAGGCCATGAAAACTGTCACACTACGGCTGTACCCACATCACTGTTCCTCATTCAGACTGACACTGCCCATGGCTGTGTATTCCCACCTGCCCACAGCCATCGCTTGTTTCCAATCTTGTCGGCATTTTAGAAAAGCACACTTCTTTGTTTTTTTTTTTAATACCTGCTTTGACCTCACTACAGGACAGGCTCAGAGTCCAGGACTATGGCTGGTAAAGTTTGTAGCAATACAGAATTGTGTAGGGGTTAAAAACACCCAGTAGTTCAGCTCATTTCAGTTGTTTAAGACAAGGCTTGTGGCTAGAACACAGTCCAGAAAATTGAAAACCAGAACTAACCTACACTCCCTCCTTGACTGGCACCTCTTTCTTCATCACTTCTTTGCATTTCTTTAGTTTCTGGGGAGTACGTATCGAGATTTCCCTGTTTAAAAGAAACAAGAAAGATCAGTCACAAACGTGCAGAAAACCTGCCATTCACATACACGGTGCCCACACAGGAGCATTATCAAGGCCCTGCATATACGCAAAAGATTAAATCCATGCACCAGGGAGGAGAGAGGAGATGCAGCGCTCTGGCACCCACGATGAGTAACAAGAATTTCTGCTCTGAACTGGGGCTTAGTCAAAGTGCAAGTACAGCACTGATCCAGACACGAAACCGAGCGTATTGCTTCATCCCAGGTGCCACATGCACTGTGCCTTCTTCCATCGCCTCCTGCCAATGAATTGTTTTCCAGGCTCTTCCATCTCATCGCAGCTTAGATACCGGCACTCTGGCTCAGGGCTGACTGGGGGAACTTCTCAGTGCCTTCACTTTGCTTCGGGCTTGGTACGAGCACGAGGCTTCATCCCTTTGCCTTGGCCCCCAGCAGAAGGTGGGAGAGTGGCAGGTTTGCAAGTGGTCTGATGGAACGGAGCTCGGACACCTACCAGAGATTAAAAGCCAACCAAAGAAAAAGCCCAGAGAAACTGCGTTAGAGAGTAGCAGAAAGAAACCTCAGGGCTGATCCCTGTTTAACACACGGGGTTTGGAATTTGGGAGACTGGAGCTCCCAAGAGACTCAGCTCTTGGAACAGAAACATCCTTTAGCTTTTGATCCTGACAGAAATGTTACAGACTGCCCCCATCTCTACTTTGCAGTTGCCTGAAGCGTTTGCTTGTCCATGCCCAGTTCTCTTCCATGCGTACAAGGTATGTTTAATCTGCAAAACAGTCAGTACGACAGTCCAGGATGCCACGCAGAGGGACCTGGACAGGCTGGAGAGGTGGGCCTGTGGGAACCTCATGAGGTTCAACAAGGCCAAGTGCAGGGTCCTGCACCTGGGTCAGGGCAATCCCAGGTATCAGTACAGGCTGGGGGATGGAGGGATTGAGAGCAGCCCTGCCGAGAAGGACTTGGGGGTACTGATAGAGAAAAAGCTGGGCATGAGCTGGCAATGTGCTCTCACAGCCCAGAAAGCCAACCGTACCCTGGGCTGCATCAAAAGCAGCGTGGCCAGCAGGGCGAGGGAGGGGATTCTGCCCCTCTGCTCTGCTCTGGGGAGACCCCACCTGGAGCCCTGCCTCCAGCTCTGGGGTCCTCAGCACAGGAAGGTCACAGACCTGTTGGAGAGGGTCCAGAGGAGGCCCCAAAAATGATCAGAGGGCTGGAACACCTCTGCTATGAGGAAAGGCTGAGAGAGCTGGGGTTGTTCAGCCTGGCAAAGAGAAGGCTGCGGGGAGACCTTACTGCAGCCTTTCAATACTTGAAAAAGGGCCTCCAAGAAAGATGGGGATAGTCTTTTTAGCAGGGCCTGTAGCGGTAGAACAAGGGGTAATGGTTTTAAACTAAGAGAGGGGAGATTCAGACTAGATATAAGGAAGAAATTTTTTACAATGAGGGTACTGAAACACTGGAACGGGTTGCCCAGGGAGGTGGTAGATGCCCCATCCTTGGAAACATTCAAGGCCAGGCTGGATGGGGCTCTGAGCAACCTCATCTAGTTGAAGATGTCCCTGCCCATTGCAGGGGGGATGGACTAGAGGACCTTTAAAGGTCCCTTCCATCCCAAAGCATTCTATGATTCTATGACAAACAAGCAGCCACAGGCCTCTTCTCTCAAAGATATGAAAACTGCAGAGAAAGGCAACACAGGTACCATGACAAGGCTTCTGCTCTGGCTTAGGTTTTAAAAAGCAAGGTCTCCTGAACCTCTGTTTTCCAGCTGCCGCCAACAGCTGGAGAAAGGGTCTGGTTTTGATCAGCTGGATGATCAATGCTAACTACCAAAATCCAGTATAAGATGTTACACCTCAGGCTTCAGATGTTGAGCCCAACCCAAACAACTGAATAACCTCCCTCCTGCCATTGCGCTGACTGCAGTATTGCACATCCCCTGGTTTCTCAAGCTCATCCCCAGCAGTCTCCTCCCGGCCACTCTGCTGTAGGCCGCTATATGGCCTCAGGGAACCATATTCTGGAACCACGCTGGCATCTCCCATCAGTGAGGATGCAGAGATGCTCTCCCAGCACACTGGGCTCCTCTCACCTCTTCTGCTCTCTCTGCATTGTCCTTTCCTCATCTCCAGGCACTAGTTTTGACCTTCAGCCCCATCTCCACTCCTTGCAAAATTCCCCTGTTTCAAGGGAATCAACAAGATGACCATGTCCTCCTGAGCCTTGTCTCTCATGGGAACTTTGGTCTGGCAACCAATACAGAAAATGGCAGCGTGATCAGAAAAACATCAAGGCTTGCCCCAGAGGTTGGTGGGATGAGATTTGCTGCTGTTCTGCAGGGAAGCACAGCACAAAGAAAACCTGGTGAGATTTAAGCATTAACAATTTTATTGGGCTTTACTGGGCGTTCACTGCCTTCTGCAGACCTCTCGACTGTTAACATGCCAAACTTCCCAGCCCCACGGGTTTTGAGAAGGCTTATTTTGGCTTGGACTAGACTATCAGTTAACACTGCACTGCTGAACCCTCGTAGACCTGAGCGTCCCCCTCACAGCTCCGTACCGCTGTGCCCTGTGGGAAGTGTGGCTGAGGGTGAGCCGTGCTGCACAGATATGTGCTGGAAGGCAGCGCAACGGGAATACAGATACGAGGCTGGTGGGGGAAAGGTCAAGTACTGACACTGGGAAACGTGATGCCAGTTCAGTCTCTGCAGCAGGATCCGGGCAGGCACAGAATTAAGCAACAACTCCCTTTGGAGACCATGAGGCAACGGGTACCACAACCTGCTCTAGATGACATCCCATTTCTCACATCCTTGCCCTCCCTTTCCCCTCCAGCTTTCCTGACTGTGGCAGTCGTCCTCTGAGGGTAAGAGAAGACAAAGTGCCGCTTGCCGAACCACCACCATTGCCTCCACTGGAACCACCCTGGGTCTGCATGCAAGGACGTACGGCAGTGGCAGCAGTTCACTGCCGTTCTGATCCCTACGTACCTCTTTGATGACTTGAAGGAAGTCTGTACCCAGGACCTTCCTTGTGCCCTCACCAGCCTCCTTGCAGAAGTCGACCATCGGCCACTTCTGCTTGCGCAGGAGCTTCTGCAGCGCGACAAGATCCTGGGGTGCACAAAGCAGGGGGTGCTGCCCCTCCCCCAGGGCCGTCGGCTCTCTGCTGATGAGCACTGGAAAAGGTTAGAAAACACCCTGAGAGCACCAATCAAATGGGTCAGCAATGCAGAGAGCTCTAACGGCACATTTTCACCTGACTGCCTTAAACAAAACAGGCTCGGGATCCCCACTGCTCACTTCACCCTGGAATACTCCCATTCCTCCTCTGAAAGCTGCTGTGTGCCTGGATGAGGACAGACACAATCCACATAGAGAGCAACCAGAGCTAAACGCTGCACTTTCCTTGGTCACGTTTCCTTGGAAAAAAACGTTTTAAAAAACCCCAACAAACCTGTTACTGCAAGAACCAGGAAGAAAGAAATCCCTGACAGGCTGACGGGAACTTCCCGGCTGTGGTAAAACCATCCGCCCTCTCCAGCCCCTTTCCCAAGAGCCGGCAGCACAGCTTGGCTGGGGGAAAGGCAGGTATCAGACCCTGGGGCCGAAAGAGGGGCACAGGCATCTGCCAGGGGGGCTGCATCCAGCCAGGAACATTCCCCGCTTGCTTCTCTGACAACAAAGCCCCACTGCGTGCTCCCACCAGGAGGGAGAAACAACTTCCATGTCTGGAAATCCCCATTTATCAAAGGCTGCCAGCAGAGACGGGGCTGTCCATGAGCACCAGACCCACACGAAGGCCTGGGGACAGCAAAGGCCCCCGGCCTGTCCCCACCACAGCATGCCTGCTCCAAAGCCTCCAGCCGCCTGGAGAGAGGAGGCCGCTCTGCCTTCCCCTGGCCTCCGGACACCAAACACCGACCCCCAGCTGTCAGGGCTGGGGCTGGCGACCCTCGGGGCAGCAGCAGGGACCGCCCTGACCCTGCTGGTGGGGCTGGCCCTGGGCTGAGCACTCAGGCCCAGGGCTGGGGACTGGGCCGTGGCGGGGCCCGTGGGCAGTGAGGCCTCCAGGTCCCTCCCCCCAGGCCCATCCGCAACTGGCAGATACCTGCTCCTGCTCCTGCTCCTGCTCCTGCTCCTGCTCCTGCTCCTGCAGCTCCCCCGGCCCTGGCCCCTGCTCCCCCCGGGCCCCGGCTGCCCCCGGCCCGGCTCTCGCCCCTTTCTCCTCAGGCCCCTGGGCCTCGGCCCCCTCCGGCCCCGCCCCACCCGGCTGTGACTGACAGGCCGCCTCCGGCTCCGCTGATTGGCTCAGCCGTGGCCAATGGCGCGGCCGTTGCCGGGCAGGCTCAGGCAGCCCGGGCCTCTCCTCCCAGCGCCGCCCTGCGCCCGCTGCCCCCCGCAGCGCAGCGGCTCCTCAGCCCGCCGGGGACACGGGGCCTGCGGAGAGACGGCCTCCAGAAGGGCCATGGCGCCGGGAGCTGCTCTCTCAGCAGCACAAGGTGTGTGTGTGTGCACAGCTCTGCCGTCCCTCGGTCCGCTCGGGGGGTCTGGGCCTGCGCAGGGAGGGAGGGGAGGGCAGGGCAGGGGCCAGGGCAGGAGGGGAGGGGAGCTGGCAGGAGGGAGCTTCCCTGGATTTGCCCCGGATCGGCAAGCCTTTCCCAAAACGCGGCTCTGTCTGTGCTGTGTGACGGGAGCCGCTGGCGTGGGCCAGGCCGGCAGCTGGCAGGAGACGGGGCTCTGCCCCGGTCCCAGCGCCCGTGCTGAGCCCAGCGCCCAGGGCCTCCCTCAGGCCTCGCCATGCCCCGGGCGGTGAGGAGGAGAGACGCCCTGTGCTGGTATGGGCCAGGGCATCCTCCTGCGGCCAGAAGGGAGGACGGAGCCCTGTCCCCTCTCCCCACAGGGGCTGACCACTGTCCTTGGCTTCTGTCCCCGGGGCTCCCCGGGGCCGGCAGGACCCGCAGGGCTTCAGGGCCAAGCAAATGCCGGGGGCACCAGGGGCTCCTGGGGCTCAGGGCAGCTCCGGGCAGCTCCGAAGCTGAGGTGCGGCTGCCCCTTTACTTCTGCAGATGCAGTTGTTTGCTACCCCCTTCGTGGTCAAACCTGTTTCTCCTCGTGGCCCGTGGACTGGACAGATGCCACATCCCTGTTGTCTGGGAGGACGCCAGGGAAACGAGGAAGCCACAGCAAGCACACAGGTATGAGGACAGTGAACAGGAGCCGTGTCAAGGTTTTTTCTGCTGTTTCAGAGCTGAACTCTGACACCTGTGTGCATCCCAGCACCAAAGTCAGGATTGTTCCTCCACGCTGCGCAGGTTTTCACCAGCAAAAGTGAGTGGGGCTGAGCTGGCCTTCAGGATAACTCGGCTCCTGTCTTTTTTTAATTGCATGCCTACACTTTCCCTTTTCTCCAGTAATTGCTTGTTTTCTCCCCCCCCACCCCCACCCCTTCCCCCTCCCATTTCCATCCTCTTTCAAAGGTAATTATGATTTTGACTTTCTGGACAGATCATCGAGTAGGTAGACACAGGATATAAGTGTGGTCTGGTGTATACCTCCGGAACTGCAGGCCGAGCTATTCTGCCTTTAAAGGCTGGATAGAGATGGGCTATGGGTAGA
>NW_028121298.1:0-56312 GCF_965183815.1 Platalea leucorodia
AGCAACTAAGGAACACGGAGCCGCTCGCACACTCCCCCCCCGTGGGATGGGGGAGAGAATCGGAAGGGTAAAAGGGAGAAAACTCATGGGTTGAGATAAGAACAGTTTAATAATTGAAGAAAAATAAAATAGAACTGTTAAATAGGTAAAGCAAAAGCTGTGCACGCAAATAAAGGAGAAAAAGGAATTCATTCACTACGTCCCATCAGCAGGCAGGTCTTCAGAGGCATCCCCAGGAAAGCAGGGCTCCATCAAGCAAAACAGTTACTTGGGAAGACAAAGGCCATCACGCCGAACAACCCCCCTTCCCTTCTTCTTCCCCCAGTTTCTATACTGAGCATGATGTCATGTGGTATGGAATAGCCCTTGGGCCAGTCTGGGTCAGCTGTCCTGGCTGTGCTCCCTCCCAGCTTCTTGTGCACCTGGCAGAGCATGGGAAGCGGAAAAGTCCTTGACCAGTGTGAGCACTAGATAGCAACTATTTAGCAACAGCATAGCACTACTTAGCAAGAAACAAAACATCAGTCTATCAATCAACATTATTCTCACCCTAAACCCAAACCACAGCACTACACCAGCTACTAGGAAGAAACTTAACTCTGTCCAAGCTGAAACCAGGAAATGCCTTGTCCTCCACTTGCATCTTCTTTCCTCCACTTCCCACCACTTCTCTCCTCCTTATTCTTTTTCTTGCCTCCTCTTGCCTACTCCTTCTTTTTCCTTGTGTCCTACTCTAAACTCCTCTTGGCTAACGATGCCTCGTCTTGCCTCCTTCTCCTTCTGTCTCTCCTACTCCTCGTCTACCTTCTTGTTGATCGCTCTGGCCTCCTCCTATTCCTGCTCCTGTTACCTCCCGTTGCCTCATGAAGATTTTTTCCTTCTCTTCCTCCACAGCATCCGGAAGCCTCCTCTTCCTTCCTCTTCCATCCTAGGGCCTACTTCTCCTCTTCCTCTTGCCTTTTCCTACTCAGCCTCCCTTGCCTCTTCTCCCTTTTTTCCCTCTTTTAGCCTCCCCTCTTTTCCTCTTCCTCCTCCTCGCGCCTCCCATTGCCTCCTATTGCCTCCTCCTCCTCACGCCGCTTCTGCCCTCCTCGCGCCTCCTCCTTTTGCGCTTTTGCTTCTCTCCTCCTCCTTTTGCCTTCTGGCCTGCTCTCACCTCCTCTTGCCTCCTCTTTTGCCCTCCTCCTGCTCTCACCCATTGCCTCCTCCTCCGCCTCCTATTGCCTCCTTCTACCTCAGCTCGCATCCTCGCCTCTCCTCCTTTTGCACTTTTGCTTGCCTCCTCCTCCTTTACCTTCTGCCTCCTGCTCTGCCCTCCTCGCGCCTCGCCTTTTTGCCTCCTCCTCGCGCCTCCTCCTCCTCGTCCCTCCTCGCGCCTCTTGGGCCATTATGCTGCATCCTCCTCGCGCCTCCTCCAAGGCCTCACCTTGCCTCCTCTTGCCTTTCCCTTCTCTTCTGCTGCACCCTCCTACCGCCTCCTCTTCCCACACCTTGACTCCTCTTGCCTCATTCTCCTCCTCTTCTTTTCTTCACCTGACACCCTTTTGCCTTCTCCTTTGCCACCTTCTCTTCCTCCTTGTCCTTCCTCTTATGGCCTCTTGCCTTTTTCCTCCTCCTGCTTTCTCTCATTGCCTCCTCTTCCATACTCCTCCTCCTCTTGCCTCCTACAGCACTTTCACGCCTCCACCTCTTTGGCCTCCTCGCGCCTCCTCCTCCTTCTTCTCCTCTTGCCTCCTCAGCACCTTCATGCCTCCACCTCTTTGGCCTCCTCGCGCCTCCTCCTCCTTCTTCTCCTCGCGCCTCCTCCTCCTTTACCTCCTCTCTCCTGCTCTGCCCTCTTCGCGCCTCCACTTTTGCCCTGCCCCGGTGCCTCCTCTTGCCTCCCTTGCCTCCTCTTGCCTCCTCCTCCATTGCCTCTTGCCTCCCTTTGCCTCCTGCTACCTCTGCCTCCTAACACCCCTCTGCCTTTCTCTTCCCTCCTCTTGACGCACTCTTCTTCTCCACCTCACACGCCTCCTCTCCTCATCTCTTGCCGCCTCTTGCCTCCTGTGGCCTCCACTTCCTCAGCCTCCTCGTCTTTCCTCTGCCTTCCTCCTCCTCCTCCTGCTCCTTCTTTGCCTGCTTTCTCCTCATTCTTCTTCTCTACTCCTCAGCCTCCCCCTCTTCCTCTTGCCTCCTCTTGCCTCCTCTTCCTCCCTCGTTTAGATTCTTGCCTCCTTCTCCTCCTTTTCCCTTCTCCTCCAGGAGGAAAGCGGAGGGAAGAGGTGAAGGAGGGAAGAGCAGGCAAGGAAAAGCAAGCGAAGGCAAGAGGAGCAGGAGAGAGGAGGCAAGAGGTGGGGGATGCACGCAGAGGCCAGAGAAGGCAACGTGAGGAGGAAGAAGAGGAGGAGGCAAGAGCAGGAGGAAGTGGAGGAGGGAGTGGGAGGCAAGAGGAAGCAAGAGCAGGAGGTGGAGGAGGAGGCAAGAGGAGGCCTGAAGAAGGCAGAGGAGGCAAGAGGAAGAGAGAGAGGAGAAAGGAGGAGGAGGAAGTGTGAGAATTAGGCCAGAGGAGGGAAGCTGAGCAGGACTGATGTGTAGGAGGTGAAGAGAGTAAAGAGGAGGAGGAAGAAGAGGCCAGAGGAGGGATGAGGAGGCAAGAGGATGATGTGTGAAAAGGAGGCAAAAGGAGGAGGAAGAGGTGGAGGTGAAAAGAGGCAAGAGGAGGCAAGAGGAAGAGGCTGAGGTGGAGGAGGAGGAGAAGAAAGAGGAAGAGGAGGAGGAAGAGGCAAGAGGAGGCCAGAGGAGGCAGAGGAGGAGGAGTCAAGAAGGGTGAAGAGTAGGCGAGAGGAAGAGGAGGAAGAAAAGCAAGGTAGAGGAGAGAGGAGAAGGCAACGGGAGGAAGAGGAGAAGGAGGAGGCACGAGGAGGCAAGAGGAGTGAGAGGCACGAGGAGTGAGAAGGAAGAAGAGGCAAGAGGCAAGAGAAGCAAGAGGCAGAAGGAGGAGGAGGAGCAGGAGGCAAGAGGAGGAGGAGGAGGCAAGTGGTGGGAAGAGGAGGAGGAGAAGGAAGCCAAAAGTAGTTAGTGGTTTATGAGGAATTACAGGTTTATGAGGAATTGACCTCTCCAGAGCTCGAGGGCATTGTCATCAGCCCATATCTTGAAGAGCTAGAGAGTGAGGAGGAAGAAGAACTCTCACCACTTGGTGCCATGGCTCCTCTCTTTACCAACAATGCCTATTTTGGGTTCAAATCTTGACCTGCCAACTGAGGGCACACCGGTGGTAAAGGTCCCGGACAAAAATCCACCATGTCCATGTTGTGGAACCCGAATAGGAAAAACGTCGGGGTTTACTGAACGCTTAAAGAGAGCACATGGAAAAAGAAAGATTTTGTTTCAGTGTGCCAATTGTGGAAAAACAAATGTGAAACATCAAAGTATTGCTTGCCATGGTCCTAAATGTAAAGGGGCTCAGGAAACTGCTCCAGTGGAAGGTCTGGTGTGTGAGGAATGTGGGAGAGTATTTAAATCAAAAATCGGTCTTGGGCAACATAATCACTTGGCGCATCCCGCTGTTAGAAACACTGAGCGGATTATGGCTGCTCGCCCTAAAGAAAGTACAAGAGGAGGGGTACATCAGCAATGTTGGACTGAGGAAGAGGTTGAATTGTTACATAAGTTGGATAAACAGTTTGAGGGAAGTAAGAATATTAATAAGTTGATTGCTGATTATATTCCATCAAAAACGACTAAGCAGATAAGTGACACGAGAAGAGGGCTGCATAAAAGCCCTGTTAAGAAAGCCAAGAAAGAGCAAGAATTGAAAAAGCAGCTGATGCAAGAAGGGGAATCTTGGGTTGACACTGGATCAAAAGTAGAAGGGGGACTGAAATCCCATTATCAGAGAGTGATCTCAGAATGGGTGTCATCTGAAAAGCTGCCCATTCTTCGGGGAATCTTTGAGGAAGTAATCGAAGGTGGAGAACATCCATCAATACTAATTGATGAGGCAATTGAAGACTATTATGCATGCTTTTTCTCAAAGTCCGCGGAATTGAAGGCTGACCCGTCTCGGAAGAGGCAACCAGCCCAAGGCGCTACTCCTTTTGAACCTCCTAAGGCGTGGATGAAGAAAAGGGCCAAAAAACGGGGTCAATTCCTGAGGTTCCAGTGGCTGTTTTATCTTGATAGAAGAAAACTAGCCAGTATCATCCTGGGTGATGTGGAATCCCTGAAGTGCCATATCCCGCTAGATGAGGTTTACAGCGTGTTCAAGTCTAGATGGGAATCGCCTGGTACATTTAAGGGCTTGGGAACATTCAGAACCATTGGTCGGGCAGACAATTCCGCATTCGAAACCACGATCACGGCGAAAGAGATTTCAAAAAATATCAGAGATGAATAAAAACTCGGCACCAGGTCCCGATGGACTAAGTTTGAGAGATGTTATAAAGATCGATCTGCATTATGATCAATTGATGGAATTATTCAATCTGTGGCTGGTGTCGGGGGTTATACCAGATGTGGTTAGAGGATGCAGGACGGTTTTAATATCGAAATGGGCCTTGCCTGAGCGCCAAAATGATATCAATAATTGGCGACCAATTACTATCGGGTCAACCATATTGAGGCTGTTTTCCAGGATTTTGACAGCAAGGCTGACAAAAGCATGCCCCATTAATCCCCGACAAAGGGGATTTATTAAATCTGCTGGGTGCGCTGAGAATTTGAAGTTGTTGCAGCTTCTCATTCGTAACGCTAAAAAGGAACATCGATCATTGGGTGTAGTCTTTGTCGATCTGGCTAAAGCCTTCAATACAGTGAGCCACTCTCATATTATGTTGGCTCTTGAACAAAAGGGCGTGGTCGACCATAAATTGCCCTAATTAAGAACTTGTATTATGATATTACCACATGCATTGACCTAAAGAATGAGCGGTCGGATCCTATTGGAATCCGAATCGGAGTTAAACAAGGTGATCCAATGTCTCCAATTTTATTCAATCTGGCAATAGACCCCTTATTGTGTAAGTTGGAAGAAATGGGGGATGGCTTGCAACACCACTCAAAAATCATAACTGCTGTGGCCTTTGCTGATGATCTTGTATTGCTAAGTGGTTCTTGGGATGGGATGAAAAGGAACATTGATATCTTGGAGGCCTTTTGTGACCTAACTGGCCTCAGAACTCAAGGGGAGAAATGTCATGGCTTTTATATCAAGCTGACAAAAGATTCTTATACTATTAATGACTGTCCCCCTTGGATGATTAAAGGTGTTCCTCCTAATATGATTGACCCAGGCAGCTCTGAGAAATATTTGGGTTTACATATTGACCCATGAGTTGGAATAACAAAGCCAGAACTACTTGGGAAATTGACAGATTGGTTAAATTGGATTGATAAAGCGCTATTGAAACCGCTTCAAAAGGTCGATATCTTGAAAGGGTATACCATTCCAAGATTGATCTATTTGGCGGATCAGGCAGAGGTCAAAGCCACATACCTGGAGACCCTTGATTTGACAATTCGATCGGCTGTCAAGGAATGGTTACATCTTCCTATGAGTACTTGTGATGCCATCCTATATGCCAGTACCAGGGATGGAGGATTGGGAATCACCAGGTTATCTGGTCTGGTACCCAGTATACAAGCTCGAATGCTGCATAGACTTGCTCAGTCTTTGGATGAAACAATAAGATCTGTGGTACCAGAGGAGGGGATTGAGAAGGATTATGAAAGGTTGTGAATTGCAGCAGGAAGAAATAAAGAAAAGATACCTTCTATATGGGACCCAAGGACGGTCATGGTAATATCTGAAATAGTGGGCGAGGAAAAGATCTCGGAATGGGAAGTGCCACCACCTAAAATTATCTTTCCGAGACTGTGTGACTGGAGAAAACAAGAATTTATTAATTGGACCAAGCTTGTCTCCCAGGGCCGGGGTATTTCCAACTTTGAAAAGGATAAGATCAGTAATTGTTGGCTGGAATCTTACAGGGGCATTCCACACAGAAAACTTATAACTGCATTACAATTACGGGTGAATGTCTACCCTACAAGAGAATTTTTGTCGAGAGGAAGACAGGACTCTCAGAATAAATCATGTAGACATTGTACTGTGGAATCCGAGACCTGTTCGCATATTATTGGATACTGACCGGTAGTGCAGGAGGCCAGAATTAAAAGACATAATTATCTTTGTGAATTATTGATGGCTGAAGCGAAAAAGAAGGATTGGGTGGTGTTCCAAGAGCCGCTCCTAAGAGATACTCAGAATGAATTGTATAAACCTGATTTGATCTTTGTTAAGGAGCAACAAGCTTTGGTGGTAGATCGTCACGGAGAGGTTTGAGAGCAGAGAGACATCTCTCTCAGACGCAGCTGCTGAGAAAGTTTGAAAGTATCAACATCTGAAGGAGCAAATTCGAGAGCTGACGAATGCAAGTGACATCAAGTTTGTTGGGTTTCCCTTGGGTGCATGTGGGAAATGGCATCAAGGCAACTATGAATTGTTGAAGGACCTTGGACTCTCTGGTTCCCGACAAGAGAAGGTTGCCTGTCGTCTATCAAAGAGGGCACTATTCTCATCAGTGGACATTATACATATCTTTGTAAGCCAAGCTCGGACGGGTTTAAGATCAGAAATGTAATGAATTGTAATGAATTGTAATGAATTTTAACTGATTGTATTTATTGTTATACTGACTGTCAATAAATTGATTCTTTCTATCTATCTATAGAGGTGAGAGCCGGACCCCTGGGAGAAGGAGAGGCCGTCGTGGCGGGAGCTTGTGTCGAGGGCTGATTTAGTAGGTATAGGATATAGTATGTTGGGACTATAAGGAACTCGCATCATGATGCGCCATATTCCATTGACCATTAGAGGTCAATTCCTCATAAACCTCTGACCTCCTCTTGCCTCCTCTTTTGCCCTCCTCCTGCCCTCGCCCATTGCCTCTTCCTCCTTCTCCTATTGCCTCCTGCAACCTCAGCTCGCATATTCCTGTCTCCTCCTTTTTCGCTTTTGCTTGCCTCCTCTTGCCTCCTCCTTTTCCTTCTGGCTCCTGCTCTGGCCTCCTCTTGCCTCCTCTTTTTGCCTCCTCCTCTTGCCTCCTCTTGCCTCCTCGGGCATCCTGCTGCCTCCTTTTTCTTCCTTTTGCATCACGTGCCTTTTTCCTTCTCTTCCTCTGCATCCTCCTGTTCTCTCCTCCTCCCTCCTCCTGACTACTCTTACCTACTTCTCTCCTTCCTCTTGCATTTTCATTTTTCACCTCTCATTCCTCTTCTTCCTTTCACCAGCTGTTACATTGTGCTTTCTTCTGCCACTCCTTCTCCTTTTCTCTCCTGTTGCCTCCTCTTGTCTCCTTCTCCTCTTTCCTCCTCTTCTCTACTCTTGCCTCCTCTTGCCTTCAATTGCCTCCTCCTTTTCCGCTTTTTGGTGTCTCCTCCTGCCTCCTCCTTCTTTTGCCTTCTGGCCTACTGTGACCTCCTCTTGCCTCCTCTTTTACCATTAGCTTGACGCCTCATGTTTCAGCCACCTCCTCCTCCTATTGACTCTCCTTACATCATGTAGCATCCTCTTGTCTCCTCCTTTTTCTCTTTTTCTTCTCTCATTTTGCCTCCCCCTCCTTTACTTCTGTGTCATCCTGGCCTCTTCTTCCCTCCTCTTTTCTTCTCTTGCCTCCTCCTCCTCCTCCCCTTGCCTTTTCTTCCCTCCTTTTGCCTCCTGCTTCCTCCTCCTCCTCTTGCCTCTCCTTGCCCCATGTTGCCCTGCTCTTCTCTTCCTCTGCATTCTCATACAGACTTTCATTCCCATCTCTGGTCTCCTCCTGCCTCTTCCTCCTTCTCCTTTTTTCTTCTTCTTGCATCCATTTCTCCATTTCTCCTGCTCCCCTTCTTCTTCCTCATACTACCTCCTGTTATGTCCTCTTGCCTTTCCTTCTCCTGCTGTCTCCCATTGCCTCCTATTGCTGCCTCCTCCTACTGTTGCCTCCTATGGCATCCTGTTCCCTCCTCTTTTTTTCCTCCTCTTGCCTCTTCTTGCCTCCTCCTCCTTCTTTTCCTCTTGCCTCCTCTTGCTTCCCTCTCCTATACTTCCTGCGTCCTGCTGTGTCCTATTCTTGCCTCCATTTTTTCCCTGACTCTTTGCCTCCTCTTGCCTCTTCCTCCTCCTCTTGCCTCCTCCTCTTCCTTTTGCCTCCTTTTGCCTCCTGCTACCTCTGCCTCCTAATCTCCCTCTTGCTTTCTTTTCCCTCCTCTTGACTGTCTTTATCTCCACCTCATAGGCCTCTTCTCCTCAACCCTTTGTCTTCTCTTGCATTCCTCTTGCCTCCAGTTTCTCATCCTCCTCTTATCTCCTTTTGCTTCCTCCTCCTCTTCCTTCTTCTCCCCCTCTTCCTTTTTTCTCTTCTTGCCACCTGTTCCTGCCTGTATTTTTCTCTTGCCTCCTCCTCCTCCTCCTCATATTCACTTTACCTCCAGGAGGGAACAGGAGGTAAGAGGAGAATGAAGGAACAGCAGGCAAGGAAAGGCAAGAGAAGGGAAGAGGAGGAGGAGACAGGAGGCAAGAGGAGGAGGAAGAAACCAGAGGCAACAGGAGGCAAGAGGAGGCAATAGGAAGAGGAAGAAGAGGAGGAGGAGGCAAAAAAGGCAGAAAAAAGCAATAGGAGGAAAGAGAAGACAGAGAGGAGGAGGAGGAAGCACTAGGAGGAAAGAGGAGGCAGAGGAGGCAGTAGAGGAAGAGGCCACAAGGGGCAATACTAGGCGACAGAAGACGTTGTGGAAAAGAAAGCGAGAGGACACAGGAGAAGGCAACCGGAGGAGGAGGGAACAGGTGGAGGTAACAGAAGGAGGAGCGAATGTGAGGCAAGAGGAGGAGGCAACGAGGCAGAAAAAGGAAGAGGAAGGAGGCAAGAGAAGAAAGAAGCAAAATGAGGAGAAGGAGTTGGAGGCAAGAGGAGAAGGAGGAGGCAAGAGGTTGCAAGAGCAGGAGGGGAAGGAGGAAAAAAGGAGGAAAGTGGAGGAGGAGAATAATGTAGGCAACGTAAAGGAAGAAGAGGAGGAAGAGGAGAAGGAGAAGGCAAGAGGAGGCAGCAGGAGGCAAGAGCAGCAGACTGGAGCACGTGGGGCCGGAGGCAGTAAAAGGCAAGAGGAGGCACAAGAAGGAGGAAGACGCCCTTTCCTTTTGCCTCCTGTTGCCTGTTCTTGCCTGCAGTTGTCTCCCCCCTCCCCATGTTCTTTCCTATTGCTCCCATTAACTCCTGTTGCCTCCTTCCTCCTCCTCTGACTCCTTTTTCTTTTGCATCCCCTTTCCTTCTCTTGGGCCTTACGGCATCCTGTTGCCTCCTTCTCTTTTTCTTCCTGTTGCTTCCTTTTGACTCCTCATTTACCTTCATTTTCTTGCTGTGTCTTCCTCTTGCCTCCTCTTCTTCTTGCCTCCCTTTGACTCCTCTTGCCTCCTTCTCCTTCATTATCTCCTACTCCTTTTCTGGCCTGCTGTTGCACTCTCTTGCCTCCTCTTCCCTCCCGTTGCCTCATGCGCCTTTTTCCTTCTCTTCCTCTGCAGCCTCCTGTCGCCTCCTCTTCCCTCCACTTGCATCCTGTTGCCTGCTTCTCCTCCTCCTCTTGCCTTTTCCTTCTCATCCTCCTGTTTCTCTTCCTCATCTCTACTCCTGATATGCCCTGCTCTCTTTTCATCCTCCTTCTCCTCATATCTCCCATTGACTCCTTTTATGTCCCTTCATTTTCTCCTCTGCCTCTTCCTCTTTCCTCTTGTTTTCTCCTCTTTCCTCCTTCTCTTGTTGCATCCTTTTCCCTCCTCCTCTTTTCCTTCCTATTTCCTCTTCTTTCCTCATGCTTCTTTCCCCCTTGTTTTCTTGCTCTGTTCTCTTGTGGCATTTTCTTTTTTCACCTCCTGTTGCCTCCTCCTCCTTCTCCTTCTGTGTCCTCTTGTCGCCTCCTCCTCCCTTACCTCCTGGGTCCTGCTTTGTCCTTCTCTTGCCTCCTTTTCTTCCTTCTCCTGTTTCCTTCTCTGGACTCCTATTGCCTCTTCCTCCTCCTCTTCTTGCCTCCTCTTCCCTCTTGTTTCATCCTGTTGTCTCCTCCTTTTTTTGTTTTGTTTTCCTTGCCTCCTGTGGCTTCCTTCTCCCTTTCCTCCTGTGTCCTCTTGTTGCTTCCTTGTTTTTAGAGACAGAGCACTGCTTACAAATCAAGTATTTACAAGTCCTAAGGGGGGACCTTGGACTGGAACTGCTGCAGGACACTGAGACCTGTGACCCTCCAGTGGCCAAGGATGCCTCCACCATGGTCTGCTCCTTCCAAGTACTGAGTGAGTGACTCCTATTCTTTTACACACTTTTCGAGTCTTGATTATGATTGTTATGTTGACACAGCAAACCATGTATTAAGATTTGACCCAATCGGCAGAGGGCCCAGGTGATTAGAAATCAGAAGTTAAGTTAGGTTAGGATCCAGGTGATTAGAAATTAGAAGATAAGTTGTATTATAAATTCTGTATTACACTACTTATAAATTGTACTACATTGATTCTGCTTGTAGAAATCCTGTGCTATTCTAATCATAAATTTGGTGCTATGCTAATCATAGTATCCTGTTAAGAAAATAAAGCTCAATTTTAACTACGATTTAGTGCTGTAATCATTCTGCCAAATATCCCTAAAAGAACCTGGCTGTCCCCTTGCTCTCAGGTGACACTCTTGCACACAGGTATCCACAACAGGCCACGGGAAGGAGGTGGCTCATGATCGTAGCTTGTAGTTCAGCGGCTCCGTCTTGACATCATCTGCAAGGAGGAGGAATGTCATCACTGCCACAGCAGGCCAAATTTCCATGCAAGATTCATAGCAAAATTCTAGAGAAAAGGTCGTTTATAGAATCAGCTCTTGGGGAGTCATTTGTGTTGGGGGAGCTCAAGTTGTCCCCCGACCTTTGGCAGCAAATGTCCCAGCCCTTTGCAAGGAACAGGGGGCATGCAACCCATGCCACGTGAAGGGAATGAGACACGGACTCCGCATATGAGTTCAGGTGAAGACAAGCGAAGACCCTTTATTTTTACAATCTATTCCTTTTATAATATGATTTAGTGTTCACGAGCAAGCAAAGCCCATTTCATTGGCTGCTGTCTTTTGTCCATGCATCTCTTCAGCATTACTTATTGGTTCTTCAAGCTGGTGCACGCGAATTCCTCCTTCAGGGAGGTATCCAATCTCATCCTTATTTTTCTGCCTCTGAGTTTCACAAACTTGTTTGTAACAAGCCTCAAGGGCACAGCTGCATCTCGTCAAAGTAAAACACAATCTCACCTATTCCTACAGGGAGGGGTTGGCTCCCCTCCGTGCAGGGCAGTGACTCAGCTGAGGCAATGCAGGCATCTCATCCTGAGCTGGAAGTCCTTGAGCTAAAGCAGGATTCAGTTCCTCATCCATCCTGCAGAGCCGTGGGAGCTGGGATCACCCCTTCAGTGCAGCCCTGCATAAACTGGTTACCTGGGTGTGAGTCCCCACTCTCAGCCCCTGCAGTGGGCAGTCAGTTGCTCACACAAAGACACTTGGTGAGGATGGAGGTGGCAGGGGTGCTCCAAGACATGTGCAAGTGCCTGCAAGCTCCGATGGAAAATCTCTGAGTATGCCCACATCCTTCCTGAGCATCAGCGAGGCCAGAGGGGCAAGAAGGATATTCTTAACCATCCTGAAGAATGTGCCTTTGTCCAGTACCTCCCCAGAGCACGCAGAGCTCTTCAGCTGCCTAAGTGCAGGAGTGCCCCAGAAGGGCCCTCTAGGCTCCATCCGCTGAATTTACTAGAGTGCAAGGCACTACAAAGGTAAGACACATCCACACCCTTGCACTGAAGACACCTCGTTTTAATGGCATAAAAGGAAGTGTAATGTCATCACAGGTGTCTGGGGTGCCCAGCATACTCGCCTACATCCAGCAAACGCAGTACAGGGCCTTCAGGAAAGCCATGCCCTCCTCAACTGGATGCAGGGAGACAGCCCAGGGCCTTCCAAAGGGCTCTGGTGCCTGTGTACCAGCATCTGAACACCCATACCATGGCCTAGAGACAAGGTCCATCCTGGCTACAGGGTGCTGCAGAACTGGGAGGTTCTCTCAAGTGCATGGACATCAATGCACGCAACATGAGGAGTAAACCTGATGGAATAGAGACCTGTGTGTAGTTGAGGGCTACAATCTTGGTGGGATCACGGAGGAGTGGTGGGATGGCTCCCATGACTGGAGCGTTGCAATGTAAGCACACAGGCTCTTTCCAAAGGAAAGGCTGGGAAGACGAGGATGGGGAGCTTCCCTTTATGTGAGAGAGCAGCTGGAGTGTGTGGAGCTCAGCCTGGGGATTCATAAGGAGCCAAATGAGAGCTTATGGGTGAGGATTAAAGAGAGGACAGGTGAAGGTGACATTATAGCGGGTGTCTGACCTGACCAGTTTGCAGCCTCAAGTGTGCAGTCCCTGGTCCTCATGGGGCACTTCAGTCATCCTGATAGCTGCTGGAGGGACAATACGGCAGGACATAAGCAACCCAGGATGTTCGTGGAGTGCACTGAAGATAACTTCCTCCTCCAAGTGATGGAGGAGGCAACAAGGAGAGGTGCTCTGCTGGGAATGTGAAGGTCAAAGGAGGGGCTCACGGGGGAATGTGAAGGTCAAAGACAACCTTGGCTGCAGTAACCAAAAGATGGTGGAGTTGGGGATCCCGAGGGCAGGGCAGTGGGTGAAAAGCAAGCTCACAACCCTGGCTTTCAGGAGAGCAGACTTTGGCCTCTTCAAGGATCTGGTTGGAAGAAGCCCATAGGATAAGGCCCTGAGGGGAAGAGGGGTCCAATAAAGCTGGTTAATATGTCAAGGGCAACAAGAAGAACTTCCATAAGTACATAGGTGACAAAAGGAAGTCTAGGGAAAAGAAGAGGATGAAGGGACTGGAGCATATCTCATTTGAGGACCTCACTCATTTGGACTAGCTGACCGACTTCCCAGCTTGATTCTTTAGGGGTTTTCAATGAAATAAGACTGTGGCCACCCACGTGCTAGACCCATGCGGAGTCACAGAGGCTTCAGGCCTTTCCTTTCTTCCCATCTCTTGGTCAGGCTCTGGCAGAAGATAAGAAGGTGAGTTTCTTGGCTGCCAATGATTGAAAGGGGTGAGGAGAGGCATCTCATGCAAAATGATCTAAAGGTTGTGCTAGTTCTAAACAGTTCACTTTGGATCCTGCCTCTGAAGCCTTAACTCTGCAGCAGGGAACCTCAAAGCTCTGAGATGCCTCCCTCTCCCTCTCTTTCATCAATTAAGTTGAGATTACCCCAGTCAGGGGCATTGTTTCCGTTCTGTTTGCAGCCTAAAGCACCCCATGGGTGTGGAGATACACCAGGAAGCATTCAGAAGACACACTCCTCTGGACAAGAAGGCAGATGTTCCCAGCAATATCAGGTCTCCTGGCTTAACCAATGCTTGTGTTCTGGGAGCTGGTCAAATGTCCTTTCTCCATTTCTGTAGCGGTAGCTTAGATTCCTGGCTCCTGTGAGGGCTCCATGAGGATGCTGACTTCTACTGAGAAACCGGGTCTGAGATCAGAGCTGGACCTGCTTTGAGACAGAGGTTGGACCAGAGACCTCCTGAGCTCCCTTCCAACCTGAATTGTCCTATGAGGTGGTTCTGCAGAGGCCCTCACCTCCAGCTGAATGCCTTCTCCTCAGGCTCACTGCAAGGCACAGGCTCATGGAGGTGTTCATGGGGAAGGGACTGCTGGGGCTCTCTGCTCCAGCCTCTCACCCAGAGAGGAACCATCACCAGCCCTGGGGTCAGGTTGGCTTTTGTTTTGTGGAGCTGGGACCTGAAAATCTCCAAAGGTGTAAATGACAGGGCCTGTGGGGGAGGTGAGACTGATGCTGAGGAAAGACAAGGTGCTGCTGAAAATGGCCTTTGGTGTGGACATGCTGTGATTCAGGCGTACTGGGAAAATCACTGGCCTGTTCCTTGAACGTCTTATCAAGGCAGTGGGTAAAGGATGGGGAGAGAAAATCTGCCGCGTTTCAGAGCGGAGGCACAAGAGCAGAGGCTGCGCTGTGATGTGCTTCCTAGTCATGCACTGCCTGCATCTCCTGGATAGAGATGGGACAGGCCTGGCCTCGCTGCAGCAGTGGCAATCAGCTTCTTGCACTCAAGCACCAAATCCGCCTACAATGCCCAGGGTTTTCTGTCACGCACCTGCTCTGGACAGGGATGGCTTTCCTGTAGGTGCTGGGCTGTCCTTGCCAGCCCCATACAATTGTGCTGGAGATCCCTGGCATCTCACGCAGCACCTCGGGCCTGGAATTGGCCCTGACGCTGAGCAGCTGCCCAGAATGAGTTTGGCAACGTTGGGATGTACATGAGACAACTTTATAATCAATGGAGGTGGTGTAAGTGCGGCTGATGGAGAAGACAAGAAGGGAGAGGCTTCGCTCTCCCTGTTGCACTGCACTCCACGTGGCCAGCTGACGACCTCCGCAGGTTGCCCTGAACATACTGTTTGGACAGTTTGTGTTGTCGGTTCAGGTGGCCAAAGGAATTTGTCACCAGCCCCCAAGAGGCTTCCCCCAGATGATGTCCTGCCCCTCGGCATTGCTCCATTAGAACCTGAAGTTATCTACACGTAGTTTTACCACCTCTGGCACCTCAAAGGCCAAGAAGCTTTTGCGTGTAGCTTCCTGCCCTCGGTCTCCATTAATTAGCATGGGAGCGGAGACAAGAGGTTCCCATGCGGGTTCCTGGTTTGGGTACACCTGAACTGAGGCAAGAGGAATCACCAGTCCTGGGGGTTTGTGGGGAGCACGGGAGCAAGCTGAGTCCCCTTGCAGCTCCAGGACTACAAACGCCGAAGGAGATGCCTCAACTGACTCATCTGAATCCATTCTCTCGGCACGGGTAAAGGAAACCCCTCCCTGCCCCTCTCTGGTGTCTCTGATGGTGGGACAAGGAGCGAGTATTCCCATACCTAACTCTGTCTCTGAGAGGAGAAGTGACACTGCTGGAAAGAAGTGTCTCTGCAGCGCTGAGAGAGGGGACGTCAGTGGTTACTTCGGTCTGTATCAGAGTAGGTTCCCTGGGAGACCTGGAGACATCTCAAGGGCTCCATCTTCTCCTGCGCTGGGCCGGGCTCCTGGGATGGAGAGAGTTGAGGGCAAGCAGGCACCACTGCAGAGCAGCTCATCCTGAGCGCCATCACGTGGTGCGTACAGGCCAACCAGGGGATCAGGCCCAGCCAGCGTGGGTTTATGAAAGGCAGGTCCTGCTTGACCGACCAGATCTCCGTCCATGGCAAGGTGACCCGCTGGGCGGAGGAGGGGAAGGCTGGGGATGCTGTCTGCCTGGACTTGAGTAAGGCCTTTGACACCGTTTCCTGGCAGGGAGCCAGGGAGTCATACTGGGAGCACTGGGGTGGCACTGGGAGCACTGGGGGGAGCCAGGGAGCCACACTGGGACCAATGGAGCTGCACTGGGAGAACTGAGGGGAGCCACAGAGCCGCACTGGGAGCACAGGGGCGCCACTGGGAGCACTGGGGAGAGCCAGTGAGCCGTAATGGGAGCACTGGGGGAAGACATGGAGCCGCATTGGCAGCACTGGGGTGTCACTGGGACCACTGTGGGGAGCCAGTTAGATGCACTGGGAACACTGCAGGGAGCCAGAGAGCCACACTAGGAGCACTGGAGTGTCACTGGGAGCACAGGGGTGGCACTGGGAGCATTGGGGCTGTACTGGTATGACTGGGGGGACCAGAGAGTGTTATCGGGTGCACTGGAGGGGGGCAAGAAGCCAAACTGGGATGAATAGAGCTGCACTGGGAGAAATGAGGGAAGCCAGGAAGACAAACTGGGAGTACTGAGTCTGCATGAAGCTGAACTGGGAGCACTGGGGAGAGGCAGGGAGCCACACTTGGTGCAATGGGGGGAGCCAGGGAGCCACTCTGGGACCAATGGAGCTGCACTGGGAGAACTGAGGGGAGCCACAGAGCCGCACTGGGAGCACAGGGTTCGCACTGGGAGCACTGGGGCTTTACTGGGATGACTGGAGGGGACGAGGGAGTGATACTGGGCGCACTGGGCAGGGGGGCAGGAAGCCAAACTGGGAGTGCTGAGTCTTTACTGGCAGTACTGGGGGGAGACATGGAGCCACACTGGGAGCACTGGGGAGAGCCAGGGAGCCACCATTGGGACTATGGGGCTGCACTGGAAGCACTGGGGGGAACTGGGGAGATGCACCGGAAGCACAGGGGCAGCTCTGGGAGCACTGTGGCTTTACTGGGATGACTTGGGAGGACGAGGGAGTGATACTGGATGCACTGGCAGGGGCCAGGGAGCTGCACTGGGAGCACTGGGGCAGCACTGGAAGCACTGGGGTCAACCAGGGAGATGCACTGGGAGCTATGGAGACACACTGGGAGCACTGGGGTGCCAGTGAGAGGGAGCCTCACTGGGGAGACAGGGGCAACACTGGGAGCACAGGGGGAGCCAGTGAGTCGCACTTGGAGAACTGGGCTGGTACAGGGAGCACAGGGATACTACTGGGAGCACTGGGGAGAGCCAAGGAGTCACAGTGGGAGCACAGGGGTGGCACTGTGAGCACTGAGGCTTTACTGGGATGACTGGGGGGACCAGGGAGTGATACTGGGAGCACTGGCAGGGGCCAGGGAGCTGCACTGGGAGCACTGGGTCAGCACTGGAAGCACTGGGGGAAACAGGCATCTGCACTGGCGTGGCACTGGGTGCATTGGGGGAAGCCAGGAAGCCAAACTGGGAGTACTGAGTCTGCACTGGCAGTACTGGGGGGAGACACAGAGCTGCACTGGGAGCACTGGGGCACCACTGGGAGCACTGTGGAGAGCCAGGGAGCAGAAATGGGAGTACTGGGGTGACACTGGGAACACTGGGGAGAGTCAGGGTGCCAGACTATCAGCACTGGAGTGTAACTGGGAGCACTGGGATGAGACAGGAAGCCGCACTGGGAAGACTGGGGAAACACTGGGAGCATGGGGGGAGCCAGTGAGTCATGCTGGGAAAACTGGGGTGGCACTGGGAGCACGGGGGTGATACTGGGAGCACTGGGAAGAGGCAAGGAGCTGTACTGGGAGCACTGGGGGGAGGCAGGGAGATACACTGGGACCAATGGAGCTGCACTGGGAGAACTGGGGGGAGCCACAGAGCCGCACTGGGAGCACAGGGGTGGCACTGGGAGCACTGGGGCTTTACTGGGATGACTGGGGGGACCAGGGAGTGATACCAGGTGCACTGGGGTGTGCCAGGGAGCTGCAGTGGGACCAACAGAGCTGAGAGAAATGGGGGAAGCCAGAAAGGCAAACTGGGAGTACTGAGTCTTCACTGGCAGTACTGGGGAGAGCCAGGTAGCTGCTCTGGGAGCACTGGGGAGAGGCAGGAGGCCACACTGGGAGCACTGCGGGGAGCCAGGGAGCCACATTTGGGACTATGGGGCTGCACTGGGAGAACCGGGGGGAGCCACAGAGCTGCACTGGGAGCACAGGAGCGGCTCTGGGAGCACTGTGGCTGTACTGGGCTGACTAGGGGGTACCAGGGACTGATATGGGGTGCACTGGAGGGGAGCAGGAAGCTGCACTGGGAGCACTGGGGTAGCACTGGAAGCACTAGAGGGAAGCAGGGTAATGCACTGGGAGCCATGGAGCCACACTGGGAGCACTGGGGTGGCACTGGGAGCAGTGAGGGTGGCAGTGGGAGCACTGGGGGGAGTAAGGAACCTCCACTTGGATCACTGGGGCAGCACTGGGAACACTGGGGCTTTACTGGGAGGACTAGGGTAAGCCACAGAGTGATGCTGAGTGCGCTGAGGGGAGGCAGGGAAGGCAATAGGAGCCTTAGGTGTCACTGGGAGAACTGGGGAGAGGCAGGGAGCCATACTGAGAGCACCGGAGCGGCACTGGGTGCACTGCGGGGGGAGTCAGGAAGCCGCAGTGGCAGCACTGGGGCTGAACTGGGTGCACACGGGGGGCCAGGGAGCTGCACTGGGAGCACTGGTGCTGTATTGAGAGCACTTGGGGGAGCCTCGGAGCCGCACTGAGAACACTGGGGTGTCACTGGGAGCACTGGGGGGGATTCAGGGAGCTGCCCTGAGAGCACTGGAAGGAGCCATGGACATGCACTGGGAGAACTGGGGTGGCACTGGGAGCACTGGGCTACAACTAAGAGCACTGGGACGAGACAGGGAGCCACATTGGGAGCACTGGGGCATCGCTGGGGGGAGCCAGGGATTCGCACTGGGAGCACTGGGGTGTCAGTGGAGCACTGGAGGGAGCCAGGTAGATGTGCTGGGAGCACCGAGGGGAGCCAGGGAGCTTCATTGGGAGCACTGGGGTGACACTGGGAGCACTGGGGCTTACTAGAAGTACTAGGGTGAGGCAGGGAGTGATAGTGGGTGTACTGGGGGGACCCAAGGAAGGCACAGGGAGCACTGGGTTGCACTGGGATCACTGGAGTGAGGCAAGGAGGAGCACTGAGAGCACTGGGGAGGCACTGGGTGCACTAGGGGGAGTCAGGGAGCTGCACTGGGAGCCCTGGGGCTGCACTGGGAAGACTGGGGAGCCTGGGAGCCGCTCTGAGAGCACTGGAAAGAGCCAGAGACGGGCACTGGGAGCACTGAGGCAGCACTGGGAGAAGTGGGGGCAGCCAGGAAGCTGATGTGGGAGTACTGGGGAGAGCCAGGGAGCCACACTGGGAGCACTGGGTTGGCACTGGGAGCACTGGGGCTTTACTTGGAGGAGTAGGGTGAGGCAGGGAGTGATACTGCATGCACCTGGGGGAGCCAGGGAAGGCACTGGGAGCACTGGGTTGAACTGGGAGGACTGGGGAGCGCCAATGAGCCACACTGAGAGCACTAGGGCAGCACTGGGTGCACTGCAGGGAGCCAGGAGGCTGTACTGGGAGCTCTGGGGCATTGCTGGGAACACTGCGGGGAGCCGGGGAGCTGCACTGGGCCCAATGGGGCAGCACTGGGAAAACTGGGGGGAGCCACAGAGCTACACTGTGAGAAAAGGGGCAGCACGGGGAGCACTGGGGCTTTACCGGGATGACTGGGAGGGACCAGGGAGTGATACTGGGTGCACTGGGGCGGCACTGGGAGCCCTGGGGAGAGCCAGGGAGCCATACTGGGAGCACTGGGCCACAACTAGGAGCACTGGGATGAGACAGGGAGCCGTACTGGGAGCACTGGGGTGGCACTGGGAGGACTGGGGTGGCACTGGGAGCACGGGGGCAGCACTGGGAGCACTGTGGGGAGCAAGGAACCTGCACTGGGACCACTGGGGCGACACTGGGAGCCCTGGGGGGAGCCAAGGAGCCACACTAGCAGCACTGGGGCTGAACTGGGATCACATGGGGAGGCAGGGAGCTGCACTGGGAGCACAGGGGCAGCACTGGGAGCACTGGGGCTTTACTGGGATGACTGTAGGGGACCAGGGACTGATACTGGGTGCACATGGGAGGGCCAGGGAGCTGCACGGGGAGCACTGGGGCTGCACTGGGAGAACCTAGGGGAGTCACAGAGCTGCGCTGGCAGCATAGGGGTGGCACTGGGAGCACTGGGGCTTTGCTAGAATAACTGGTTGGGACCAGGGAGTATTACTGGGTGCAGTGGCAGGGGCCAGGGAGCTGCACTGGGAGCACTTGGGCGGCGCTGGAAGCACTGGAGGGGATCCATGAGCTGCACTGGGAGTTCTGGTGCCACACTGGGAGCACTGGGAAGAGCCAGGGAGCAGAAATGGGAGTACTGGGGAAGCACTGGGAGCATTGGGGGGAGCCAGGGAGCTGTACTGGGAGCACTGGGAGGCAACTGTAATAAATGGAGAGAGCCAGGGAGCCACACTGAGAACACTGGAGAGGCACTGGGAGCACTGGGGAGAGGCAGGGAGCAACACTGGGAGCACTGGAGCAGCTCTGGGAACACTGAGGGGAGCTAGGTAGAGGCACTGGGAGCACTAGGCTTACAATGGGAGCCCTGGGGTGAACCAGGGAGCCTCACTGTGAGCTCTGGGGCGGAAGTGGAACCACTGGGGGGAATTAGGGAGCAGCACTGGGAGCACTGGAGTGTCACTGGGAGCACTTGGGGTGCCAGGGAGATGCACTGGGAGCCATAGAGCTACACTGGGAGCACTGAGGTGGCACTTGGAGAAATGGGGGAGTCAGGCAGAGACAATGCGAGCACTGGGGCAGCACTGGTGGCACTGGGGGAAGGCAGGGAGCTGCTCTGGGACCACAGACGTGGCAGTGGGAGTGCTGCAGGAAACCAGGGAGCAACACTGGGAGCACTGGGGAGGCACTGGGAGAACTGGGGGAAGTCAGGGACCTGCACTGAGAGCATTGGGGCTGTATTGGGAGCCCTGGGGTGAGCCAGGGAGCTGTGCAGGGTACTCAGCCTCCTGAGCTGGAAGACAGGACGGGGAGCAGAATGAAGCCCCCATAATCCAAGGGGAAAGGGTCAGTGACCTGCCACACCACTCAGACACGCACAAGTCTGTGGGGCCAGAGGGGATCCACCCAAGGGTACTGAGGGAGCTGGCAGAGGTGCTCACCAAGCCACTCTCCATCATCTATCAGCATCCTGGCTAACCGGGGAGGTCCCAGTTGACTGGAGGTTAGCAAATGTGACGCCCATCTACAAGAAGGGCCGGAAGGAGGATCCGGGGAACTGCAGGCCTGTCAACCTGACCTCGGTGCCAGAGACGGTCATGGAGCAGATCATCCTGAGTGCCATCACGTGGCACGTACGGTACAACCAGGGGATCAGGCCCCGTCAGCGTGGGTTTATGAAAGGCAGGTCCTGCTTGACTGACCTGATCTCCTTCTATGACAAGGGGACCCGCTTAGTGGATGAGGGGAAGGCTGTGGATGTTGTCTACTTGGACTTTTGTAAAGCCTTTGACATGGTTTCCCATAGCATTCTCCTGGAGAAACTGGCTGCTCCTGGCTTGGACAAGTGTACTCTTTGCTGGGTAAAAACTGGCTGGAGGGCTGGGCCCAGAGAGTGGTGGTGAATGGAGTCAAATCCAGTTGGCGGCCAGTGACAAGTGGTGTTCCCCAGGGCTCAGTGTTGGGGCCAGTTCTCTTTAATATCTCTATCAATGATCTGGACGAGCAGATCGAGTGCACCCCCAGTAAGTTTGCAGTTGGGCGGGAGTGTTGATGTGATGGAGGGTAGGAAGGCCCTACAGAGGGACCTGGCCAGGCTGATCGATGGGCTGGGGCCAACTGTGTGAGGCTCAACAAGGCTCCATGCTGGGTCCTGCACTTTGGTCACAACAACCCCAGGCAACGCCGCAGGCTTGGGGAGCAGTGGCTGCAGAGCTGCCTGGCAGAAAAGGACCTGGGGGTGTTGGTTGACAGCCAGCTGAACATGAGCCAGCAGTGTGCCCAGGTGGCCAAGAGGGCCAATAGAGTCCTGGCTTGCATCACGAATCGCATGGCCAGCAGCACCAGGGAGGTGATGGTGCCCCTGTACTCGGCACTGGTGAGGCTGCACCTCGAATCCTGTATTCAAGTTTTGAGCCTCCCACTCCAAGAAGGACATGGAGGGGCTGGAGTGTGGCCAGAGCAGGGCAGCGAGGCTGGGACAGGGTCTGGAGCACAAGGCTGGTGAGGAGCAGCTGAGGGAGCTGGGGTTGTTTAGCCCGGAGAAAAGGAGGCTGAGGGGAGACCTTATTGCCTCTACAACTGCCTGAAAGGAGGCTGCAGCCAGGGGGGTCAGTCTCTTCTCCCCAGTAACAAGTGATAGGATGAGAGGAAACAGCATCAAGCTGTGCCAAGGCAGTTTTAGGTTGGATATTAGGAAAAACTTCTTCACTGAAAGGGAAGTCAGGCATTGGAACAGGCTGCCCAGGGAAGTGGTTGAGTCTCCATCCCTGGAGGGATTTAAAAGACTGGTAGACGTGGTGCTTGAGGACATGGTTTAGTGGTGGACTTGGCAGTGCTGGGTTAACGGTTGGACTCGATGATCTTAATGGTCTTTTCCAACCTTAACAATTCCATGATTCTATGAATCTCACCATACTGGCTAAGGAAGGATCTCTCAGTCTCAGGAAAGGGATCTCAAACCCTGAGAGGTGTCCCTGCTCGAGGGGAGAGTCACCTGGCCTGCCGTCCGGCTGCCATGCAGGGAGAGCTCTCATTGGGCCCATCCTGATGGTAATATTTACAGGGTGAAGTAGCTGCCTGCCAGTCAGTAGTATAGACAAGATATCTTCATTTTAGCTCTGGCAACTTGTATCTTTGGCTTTCAAAACCACCTTCTGAAATCTTGTTCAAGACACCTTCACTCCCTTGTACGTCAGCCAGGGGCTTTCCAGCTCACACGTTCACCCCAAGGACGTGAGGGCTGTTGCTCCTGCGTCAGCCTGAACCAAAGTGCGGCTCGGAGTCAAGTGTATCCGTCACATTGACCAGATGCAGGAACTCTGAGGGTTTTATTCCTTTAACCCTTGCCTCTCTCCCCTCATCCTCTTTTCCTAGGGTGTTTAGGAGTTTAAAGGGGAATTTTTTGTTGTTGGAGGTGTTTTTGTGATTATTTTGCTGAGGAAGGTGGTGCAGCCTTGAAGCCCTGGGAGGCGGGGAAAGGTCTTACGTCCGGCACAAGGCCGGGAGCTCTGACCCCACCGTGAGCCCTTCTCTGCCCACGGCTCCCAAGAAGCATTTTCACCTCCCCACGGGCCTTCCCGGTGCCTGTTGGGATCCCTGCCCTGGAACACGCCAGAGCACGGGCACCGCTGCTGCGGGAGACACCACGGGACAGGGGCCCCGCCCACCCGCTTCTGCTGGAAGCCCCGCCCCCTCCCAGCACCCGCAGGGGCCCTGTGCCCCGGAAGTCGCTCTCCTCTACCGGCCATGTGCTCCGCTGGGATTGGCTGGCAGGACCGGCCACCCCTGCCGCTTGGCCCAGAGATACGTCAGACCCGGAAGGCCCTTCCCCTGCATCCACAGGGGCCGCCATTTTGGGTTGGCCGCCATTTTGGGACAGGGCGCCGCCATTCCATGGCAGTGAGCTGCCCTTTTGTCAAAGCTCGTACTGCTCTGTGATTGGCTAATGGCCATGTCTCAACACCATCAGAGCTGTGTGTTCTCAGGCAGCCCCTGTGATTGGCTGGCAGGACCGGCCACCCGTCCCAGTGTCCCCAGGGGCACGTCCCAAAGGAAGCCCCCTGTCATTTCCTACAGGGAGGCCGCCACTTCTGACAGCCTCATTCCCCACGTCTTTTCATCCTGCACTGTGATTGGCTGACAGGCATTTCATGACACCTTCATAGCCACATGTTCTCAGGGAGCCCTCGAATTGGCCGCCCACCTCATTTGGTCCAGGAAGTGCTCAAATATAAAAATATCTACATTTATTTAATATATATGTATTTAAAAGTAAGTGTACAAGTACATATATCTATTTTACTTTTATTTAATAAGTACAGTATTTTTAAATATATACTTCTCTATATGTATTTAAGTATAGAAGTTTTTATGTATATGTAAACATTTATAAAGCTATAGCAAGTAAATATATATAGCCTTAAAAACATAGGTATAAAACGGATAAAATCTGTTTTTAAGAAGAGCTACTGGAGTGAGCACTTAAAGTTTAAATGTGAAGAGAAACAAAAGGAAGAGGCCAGGTGGGGGTCCCCCACTTTCCCAGGCTGCAGAACAAGCCCTGACAGGTCTGGGGTGGGGGGGCTTCAGGAGGGCAGAGGAGTGCCCGAAAGGTGGTGGGGTGTGGACAAGCTGGAACGTGCCCAAGGGCTACGGCCACCTCCAAGGAATAAAAGACTCCTTTGCCACACGATATTGAATATATATCACCACATATATATATATATATAAAATATATAATATCTATAATGTATAATAATACACAATATTACATATACCACAATATATACAATATATAATGATATTGTAATATATTATAAAATTTATTATATATTTAAATTATATTATATTATAGTATAATATTACACCAATTATTATATTATATTGTATGGTATTGTATTGTATTATAATTATTAGGATAATTATGACATTTGTTATCAAAAGTATTATAATAAATAAATTATTATAACAATATATTTAATATGATTATAAGTATTATAATTATTAAAATATAATTATTATATTATATTAAGCTATATTATAATATATTTAATGATATATATTATATATAAAATATATCACCATATATATACAATATATCACCGCACGAGTACATAGGAAATACGTTGGTATGTGCTTGTGACGTCACTGGAGCCTGAGTACCTCAACAGGACGTACATGGCAAATGGGCCGATACGTACTTGTGAGGTCGCTCTCAGACAACAGGCCAGGGGCTGACCCATGGCATGTGCAGCTTGTTGTGAGGGCTCTGCTGCCTGAGTAGCTGCTAGGCCAGGAGCAGGCCCATGGCTTGTGTCTGTGCTTCTGAGGTCACTCCTGCCTGAGGAGATGATAGGCCAGGAGCAGGCCTATGGATTGTGTAAGTGCTTCTGAGGTCACTCATGCCTGAGGAGATGATAGGCCAGGAGCTGGCACATGGCTTGTGAATGTCTTTGTGATGTCAGTGGTGCCTGAGTAGCTGGTAGGCCAGGAGAAACATGTCTTGTGCTGGATATTTTGAGATCAGAGGTGCCTGAGAAGCTGGTAGGCCAGGAGTAAGCACCTGTCTTGTGTAGGTGTTTGCAAGGTCATTTGTGACTGATGGGCCAGGAAGAGGCCCATGGGTTGTGAGCGTGCTTGTGAAGTCACTGCTGCCCTGGTAGCTGATAGGCCAGGAGCAGGGCCATGGCTGGTATAGGTTGCTGTGGTGTCACTGGTGCCTGAGTAGCCGATAGGTTGGCTGTTGGGTCATTGGTGTCCAAATACCTGATAGGCCAGAAGCAGGCACATGGCAGGTTTAGATGTTATGACATCACCTGTGGCTGAGTGATGGATAGGCCAGGAGCATGCACATGGCTTGTGTACGAGCTTGTGATTTCACGAGTACGGGATCAGCTCATAGGCCAAGAGCAGGCATATGGCTTGTGTGGGTGCTTCTGATGTCATCAAAATAATGTTTAGTCCCCACCCAAACATGGCTTTTTGGAAGAACCATCAGCAGCAGAAGCCCGTGCACAGCACCCACCCCCGTGTGACAGTGTAACTCTTGAGCAGACAGCGCTGGCAGCAGGAGGGTGTGAGGTCACCGTCACTCTAACTGCTGAGCACCCAGTGGTGGCTGTAGGAGGGTGTGAGGTCACCGTCACTATAACTGCTGAGCACCCAGTGGTGGCTGTAGGAGGGTGTGAGGTCACCATCACTATAACTCAGAAGCACACAGCTGTGGCAGGAGGAGGGTCTGAGGTCCCATCACCGATGGCACCGCGTGGCCGTGGGGCTCGGTGCAGAGCAGCCGTGTGCATCAGCGGGGCATGCCGGGGGCCGGGAGCTGCCCGGCCCCGTGTCTGCGAGGCCGAAGGAGCAGCCCCTGCAGCCCTGGCTGGAGCAGTCGGGGTGGGGGTGGCTCGGGGGCACCGCAGGGATGTGCCTGGGCACGGTGCCAGGAGGAAACCACAGACTTCCTGCCCAGGCGCTGCACGGGGAGCGCGGCGAGCGCTGCGTGGCCACGTGGGCTGTGGTTTGTGCACCTGCAGGCTCCAGCTCCCGATGCGCCTGTGGGGAAGAACGGCCTCTCGGGGACAGGCTGAGAGTCAGGGGCCTGACGGAGCCTCTGGGCTGCAGGTCTGCTGCCAGGGCAAGGCCATGGCCCAGCTCGGGCTCCTGCGAGGGACCCAGGGTGGGGCTGTGCAGGGAGGGACGGGCGAGCCAGCCCTCCTGGGATGGAGCTCTTCCCCTGCCCAAGGCCCTTGCCCAGCTGCTGCTCCCAGCACAGTGGGGTCCGTAGCAGGGGCAGGGGCTGTTTCCTTCCCATCCTGACACAGACCCCAGTGCACTCCCAGCTCCGTGGTTCCACAGCTCAGTGGTGGCTGGACACTCACACCTTGGGTTCTTGGATGTGCCCAGCGTAGAAGATGCTCAGTGCTCCCAGTCCCCACAGCAGGGTGCAAGGGGTGACGGACTCATTTCCCCTCCACACTCAGCTTCTCCCATGATGATTCCCTTACGTAGCGACCATGACACCCGCAGCAGGACACATATGTCCCTCATATATGGTCATGAATGGCGCTGGAGAAGTTCATTGGAGGGCTGGGCTGTGTCGGAGGGGAGATAGCTCCCGACAACGTTTCAAAAGGTGCTGCTGCTGCTTTGATTGGCTCCTCCTGCAGCTGGGTCGGCATCTGCAGAGATATATTACCCTCCCATCGTCGTTGTCCCTGTGAGTCCCCAGGAGCCGTGGCAGGGAGTGGGGCACAGCAGGGCTGTGCCAGCAGGGCAGGAGGCTCAGGATGGGGATGGAGGCACTCCTGTCCCCCCGGGTGCTGTGGCTGCTGCTCTGGGTGCAGCTGTGCAGGGGTAAGTGCCGGTTCCCTTGTCTCACAGCCCAGGGCCAGTGGGTACCAGCGGGGTCATCGGGATCCCTTTAGGAATAGGGTTTCTTTCCAGGCTCCGCTGAGACAAGGGTCAGAAGGTGCTCAGGTCCATGGACCTTGTGCCTTTCCCTGTGCCTCTCTGTGTTTAAGGCAGCCCATGCCTGCCTGCATTTATAGACAGCCCTATCATGGGTAACCCTTTTTGGACCTGGGCTGGCAGTGGCCCAGGTGGTGATGGCAGCACTGAGCCATCCCCAGGACACAACCAATCTCCAGGGTGCCCTGGAGGTTTTGTGTGCTGCTCACTGCCCCAGGGTGCAGGGGAACCCCGACCCCAGGAAGGCAGTTTGTGCCCCACAGAGAGAAGGGGCCCGGGCTGTTTGCACCCACGGGTGGCAGAGAAGTTTCCTTCCTGGGGGCCTCGGTCAAGCACAAGAGTCGGGCTGATGCCTGGGGCAAGGAGACGATATGGGTTGGGGGGATCCTTGGGATCATCTTGGTGCTGCCTGAGGACATGGGAAGCCCTGGGGGTGGTGTGGGTTTGGGTGGTGGCAGGGCAGGTGGTGGGCAGGGGAAGCCGTGGGCCTGGGGGCATGGGGCTCTCCAGGGTGTGCTTGGCTGGGGAGGAGACGGTGCCCTGTGCAGGGCCTGGGGGCACGGTGTGTGGGTGGGCATGGGCAGGGGGCTGTTGGAGTGGGAGGAGGTGCCAAGGGCTGTGGGGCAGCAAATGACCCAGCAGGGCTGGAGTTGGCCCCCCCAGCCTGCACAGCCCGTGGGGAGAGGAGGGACCCCCACACTTCCCCAGGGACAGCTCAGAGAGGAGAGGGCTCCCAGCCTGGTGCTGTGACTCGACTCCCAGAGCTGCAGCCTGGGGCTCGGCCCTCTCCTGACCGCTCCCGTGTTTTGGTGTTTGAAGGGGCTGCGGAGGTGAGGCTGGAGGCTGGTGGTGGGCGCTGTGCTGGGAGAGTGGAGGTGAAACACCAGGGCCAGTGGGGGACCGTGTGTGATATCTCCTGGGACATGAACGATGCTGCAGTGGTTTGCAAGCAGCTGGGCTGTGGGTCTGCTGTCAAAGCTCATGACTACGCACACTTTGGGCAAGGATCTGGCCACATTTGGATGTCTGAAGTTGGCTGTCATGGCTCTGAGTCTGCCCTGTCTGACTGCACACACAGTGGATGGGGTCAAAACAACTGTTATCACAGTTGGGATGCTGGAGTGACGTGTTCAGGTAAGGGGCCATTCCTGTTCCCTACATTTGTGGCCAGGATGAGGGGAGGGAACTGGCTGTGCCCTCAGGAAGAAATGAGCAGACACCAGATCAGGGCCCAGTATGGGCGGTTGCACTGCTGAGTTGGCACATATGTTGCTGCATTTGCCAGTGCCTGAGGAAAGCCCTGTGAGAGCCCACCCTGGGTGCGCACACCCTTCCTGGTCCCTGAGGGGGCTCAGCCCACCCTCCATTGGTGCCTGGGGCTCAGGTGAAACCCCCTCCCTGCCCCTTGGTGTCCGTTGGTGCCCATCTTTCTCCTCCCATTCAGCCAGGACCTGTCTGGCATTGCCAGGGGCCAGGTCCCCCCATGCCAGAGGCACTGAGAGTGGCTCATGTGGCCACCCACAGCCCCGGGGAAGGGCACAGAGTGGTCAGGGACTTTTGGGTTGTGCCTCCTGGCAGACATGAGTCCCTCGGCCTAAGCAAAGGGGCTGCTCAGAGGGGGAAAGCGCTGGCCTTGAGCAGAGGAGCAGGGGGGCACATGGCACCCCATTCCTCTCCCAGGGTCACCCTGCGAGAGCCAGCCCACGTGGACATGGCCCCGTGCTGTCAGTGCTGACCCGCTGCCCAGCCTCTCCTGCCTGCCCCAGCCCCGGCTGCCCTGTGCCCCAGGGGCTTTGCCAGCACTTGCACTGTCCTCGGTGCCTGTCCTTGCACCGGGAGCTCGTGTCAGCCCAGGGCTGCCCCTCTGCCCGCTCTCCTGCCCTCTGCCTGGCCATTGATGGGGATGTGCGTGCCTGGCAGTGCACTCTGGCCCTGGCTGAGGACCCCGTCCCTCAGCAGGTGCCAGAGTGGGGGGCTGGCACAGACACTGACTGTACATAGAGCTGTGCCATAGCTGTACGCCGTGAAATGGCCCATCTAACAGCAGTGCCCCAACAGCCTGAGACCACCCTGAGAGAAGGGTGTGTTACTGGGAATTCCAAGGGTTCCTCAGCCAGGCCCTGAGCTCAGTGGGCAGATCAGGCTGCAGCAGCCAACAGTGCCTTGGCCAGTCTCCCTGGGCCCCAAGTGCTCGCAGTGCTGCCAGGAAGCCCAGGGTCTCCAAAATGGCAGCAGTTGGTCCGAGCAGTGCCTACGGCTGGGGGTTTGGGGAAGAAGCAAGGCCACAAGTGCTGTGCTGATGTCTGAGGAGCGGCAGGGTGTCCCTGGTGTGTTTGTGCCATCAGCAGCCCCTAGGAGCTGCTGGGAGGGCCGTGGGGCTCTGTGCCTGTGGCCACCTTGCAGCCCAGGTGGGACGTGGGCATGTAACAGCCAGAGGGCTCTGGGAACTCTCCGGGGACTTTGATTGCTCCAGGATTTGTCCGGCTGGTCGGAGGGGAGAGCCCTTGCTCAGGACGCGTGGAGATCCGTGATGGGAACCAGTGGAAAACTGTCTGTGACTCAGACTTTGGTCCCAAAGCTGCCGACGTGGTCTGCGGGGAGTTGCAGTGTGGCACAGCCCTGCCTGTGCCCAGGGCAGCTCACTTTGGAGAAGGTGTTGGTGCCATGTGGGACAGAGAGCTGCAGTGTGTGGGGAATGAATCCTTCTTCATGTTCTGCCCCAGGGGATCCCCCCGAGACCAGCCCTGCACCCACACAAACGCCGCTGGTGTCACCTGTACCCGTAAGGACTGAGGGTGGGGTGTTCCATATCTGGGGGTGTGCTGGGGCCAAGGGGAGCAGGGCCGGGACAGTGCCATGCTGTGCTGGGTGTGAGGGCTGGAGGGGTGATGTGGTTGCCTCCAGCCTTAAAATCATGCAGAAGGAGGAGAAAGGCAGGCTCTCCTCCATTTGGCTGCTCCTCCATCTCCAGTGGAAGCAAAAGCACAAGTCTACCCTCTCTCATTTTTCTCTGTTCCCGATGACACAGGGTTCAGGCTGGTGAACGGCAGCACGGCGTGTGAGGGGAGGGTGGAGGTGCAGGTGCTGGGGACCTGGGGCACCCTCTGTGCCTCCCGCTGGGATCTCTCGGACGCCCACGTTCTCTGTCGTCACCTCGACTGCGGGTTTGCTGAGTCCATTCCCAGAGGAGGGCATTTTGGGAGAGGCACGGGACCTGTCTGGAGAGACTCATTCCACTGTGATGGGACTGAAGCCCACCTGGGACAGTGCCCAGTGAGCGCTCTGGGGGCCTCACCGTGCTCCCACGAGAACGATGCTGCTGTCATTTGCTCAGGTGAGTGCTGGGACAACGCTGTGTTAACTCCATTTGTCCCTTGGGTGTTGCATGGCCACCCAAAGCAGAGGACACTATGGCAGCAGCAGGGTGAATTTCTGTTGAAAGAAAAGAAACCCTAGATTCACCAGGAATCTCTGCCCCACCCTGGGGATCAGGCCCAAACTTGTCCTGTTTGATCGGAAAGGCCCCCCTTGCTCTGCTCCCTGCCAGGGACACAGGCTCCCAGGCCCAGATCCCCAGGGATGCAGAGGGGCAGAGGCATGTGTGCCCTGCCCCATGGCTCAGCAGTGCCAATGCCAGCACTGACGTGGGGCAAGGCTTGTCCTGGGGCTGCCTGTCCCCAGGCCACCGCCGGCTGCTGCTCCCTCCTGCGGGAGCTGCCCCATCTGCCTCAGCAGGGATGTGTTGGGTGGCTCTGCCCCACCAAGGGCAAAGAGAAGGTCTTGCTCAGGAAGGCTCAGGGACTGGGGAAGCAAGCCTGTGGAAAGCTGCTCCTGATGCTGACCGCAGAGGGCTGCGGGCAGGCGGGTGAGCTGCAGGGGGTTGTGAGGGCTGGAGAGCCTGGAGAGGTGCTGCAGGTTTGTGGGCTGTCTGGTGCTGCTGAGGGCTGGGGCATGGCTGCTCTCCCCAGGCCCAGGCAGCTCCACAGCCCTGCGGCTGGTGGGTGGAGGGAGCCGGTGCGACGGGCGAGTGGAGATCTTGCAGCGTGGGACGTGGGGCCGAGTCCTGGATGAGCAGTGGGACATGCAGGAGGCCAGCGTGGTGTGCCGGCAGCTGCGGTGCGGAGAGGCAGAGAGAGCCTACAACCCCCCGAAGCCTCAGAGAGGGACGGGTCCCGTGGGGCTGCGAGGGGTCCGGTGCGCAGGGCACGAGGCCAACCTGACCCTCTGCAACACCTCCCTGCCCGTGAGCGCGCTGGCAGCAGGGATTGCAGAGGACGTGGGGGTCGTTTGCCGGGGTGAGTGGCACTGCACAGGCCCCCCAGGCTCTGGGCTGGGTGGGCAGCCGGCCCCTGATGGCAGCTGGGGTTTCTTCCTGCTGCAGGGAGCCGGCAGGTCCGGCTGGTGAACGGGCCTGGGCGCTGTGCTGGCAGAGTGGAGATCTACCACCAGGGCAGCTGGGGGACTGTCTGCGATGATGGCTGGGACCTGTCTGATGCCGCCGTCGTTTGCCACCAGCTGGGCTGCGGAGGGGCGGTGGAAGCAGTTGGCTCCGCCCGGTTCGGGGAAGGCTCCGGTCAGATATGGCTGGACAGCGTGAACTGCTCCGGGGCTGAAGCTGCTCTCTGGGACTGCCCGGCAGGGTCCTGGGGGCAGCACGACTGCGGGCACAATGAGGACGCAGGAGTCGTCTGCTCAGGTCTGTGCTGGGAGCTGTGGTGGGAGCCCAGTGCCTGGGGAGACCGGGACAAGGGGAGAGCCGACAACAGCCGAGGCTGTCCCTGGCTGCCTCTGAGCCCCTGCCTGAGCCTGTCCTGGGGACACCCATGCACAAACCCCCTCGGTCCCACTGGGGGCCCCTTGTAAGCTGAGCTGTCCCCAAGGGTTAGCGCGGAGGGCATGGGTGTCTGTCCGTCAGGGACTTCTCTCTGCCCCTGGCAAAAGGGTGACTTGCTGGCCGTGCCTCTGCCTGGCTGAGGGCCTGGGGGGGTGAAGAGGCTTCTCTGCTCCCATAGCCCCAGACCAGCCTGTTCCCCTCTGGGCTCTTTCCTCCCAGATTTCATGGCCCTGAGGCTGCACAACAGCACCAACTGCTCCGGGCGCCTGCAGGTGTTCTACAATGGCAAATGGGGGAGCGTTTGCTCCAACTCAATGACTCCCAAAACGGTGTCGCTGGCATGCAAGGAGCTGGGCTGTGGGGATGAAGGGACCCTGGAAATACGCCTGCCCTATGGTAGGGTGTCTGGTCTCACCTGGCTGGATCGCGTGGAGTGTGGGGAGAGAAACAGCTCCTTCTGGCAGTGTCCTTCTGCTCCCTGGGACCCACAGTCGTGTGATGACCTGCGAGACGAGACTCACATCACCTGCAATGGTAATTCGGAGCTCCGCGGGCACCAGTGTCCCCCCAGCTCCTGCTCCCTGCTGGGCACAGTCAAGCGCAGAGACAGGGCCTACAGGGGCTTTTACAGGGGCATCTCCTGGGCTGCCTGCGCCATCCTGCCCAATACCTAGAGCAGGGCCCTGGGCTCTGTCCTGGCCACCCTGACCAGTTTTGCAGGAGGGGCAATTTGGGTGGGATGTGTCAGGGATATATGAACACACACACACACACACACACACACAGAGCGTGTGAGAGGGGAGGCTCCCTGGTACCTGCACACCCACCCTCTCAGCCCAGCTCTCCTTCTCCTCTTCTGCAGCTACACCCAGGACAGCAGCACCAACCCCCTGAGCGGGTCCCCGCCAGCGCCGGGTCTTCTCAGGGCCAGCTGTGACCCATGGCGGGAGGGAAGGGGCTCCTTGCTGGGATGTGAAACTCCCAGGAGGAGGCACTGGGATAGCAGTGGGGTGGGGATGTTGGGAAGGGCTGTCATTTCCCCATCAGGGTGGGAGCTTCCTCATGACTCACTCCTGGGGTCATCTGTCCCTGGTGTAATGGGGGTCAGGACTGGGGTGTCCCAGCCCCTACCTCTCCCAGGCTTTGTGCTGCCCTTTTTGTGCTCCTGCCATGCAGATCCCACCCGGGGCCGTCCAACTGCTAGCGGGAGAGTCTCATTGCCCGTCATCATCTGCATCATCCTGGGGGCCCTTCTCTGCCTTGTCCTGGCCCTCCTGGCCGGGCAAGTGCAAAGCGCCAGGTCTGGGCGCGGAGGTGGGTCGTGGGGAAAGATGCCTCCTGGCAAGGCCAGGGGTGCTGTGAGGTGTGAGTGAGTGGCACAGGCAGAGCTGGGGGGATAAGGGTGTGTGCTGCCTTCATTCCCATGCACCGCCTCCTTGACTGCCTGACCATGGGCCACCAGCAGCAAGGGGTAGAGAGGGTCCGGACATGGGGGGAGGTAGGGATGGGTTGAGGACAGAAATGGCAGAGCCGGACTAGAGGAGCGGAACTGTACTGTGGCGATAGCCGTGTGCTGGCCCAGGGGACCCAAAGCTGGGGGAGCAGAGCGGGATCCCATCCTGTCTCTGCCTGTCCCTGGGCCAGCCCTGCTGCTGTCCACAGGCTCTGGGAGAGCTTGGGAGCCCTTCCCTGAGGCCGTGTATGAGGAGATCGGTTACAGCCCGGCGTGGGAGAAGCAGGCGAGGTTCAGTGGCTCAGGTGGGTGTGGGTTCCTCCCGGGGGGCACATCTGCCAGGCTCTTCCCCCTCACCCCCCACCCATGGCTGACCCCCTGCAGTCCCCTGGCCCATGGTCCCTGCAGTGCTGGGGCTGTGGGGGCTGTGGGGAGAGCAGCCAGGTCCTGGGCCCAAGAGAGGAGCTTCCTCCCCACCAGTTCCTCCCCTCCCAGCTGGGGACAGCCCCTCTCTGCCTGTCCCTGCACCCCTATGGGACACCTGAGGGGGGAGGGAAGGGGCTGTCCTGGGGCAGCTCTGGCAGCCCCTTTGAGACAGGGTTTGTCCCAGGGGAGCAGGGTGAGTCCTGAGACCTGAGCCCTTCTCCCCACTCAGCCCTGCCTCTGGGGGTCCCCCGTCCCCAGCAGCACTGACCACAAGCCTGGTCAGCAGAGCGCACTGCCATAACAGCCACTGCGCCTCTCTCCAGGCTCCTCTTCAGAGGGGTCCCTGACCAAGCTGCAGCCGTACCCCGGGGACAGCAAGGAGGAGGGTGGTCCGGGATCAGCAGCAGGTAATAGGGTGCGGGAAGGAGTGGATCTCTCCTCCCTGCAGACATGTGAAGAACAGCGGTGTCACTGAGTGTCACCGTCGGAGCTGGGGAGGACATGGGGGGGGTTTCCTGTGGTGCTGCCAACACCGGTGTCTGAGCCCCATGTCCCTGAGCATCCTCCCATCCTCTGCTCTGCAAATGCATCTTCTCCCTGTCACCAGCTCCCCTCTCCTTTCAGCTGTCTCTGTCCTGCCTGGAGGTGACCCAGCGGATGGCTATGATGATGCCAGGGAGGTTTCTGAGCCTGGGGAGGACAGTGCCCCTGGGCAGGGTGGCTGGGAAATGGCCAGGGCACCAGAGGAGGCAGCAGGGCCCAGGGATGCACCTGGAGGTGAGAGGGAAAGAGAGCGCTGCTGGTTCCTGGGCTGCCATCCCTGGTGCCAGATGAATCGTTGCTGTACTGAGATTTCAACCTCCTGGGATGGGGGAAAATGCACCAGGAATTTTCCTTGGGGTTCCAGGGGTGGGAGAGGGAGTTGAACATCTCCGGACTGGTGAGGAGAAGGGAGGAAGGTGATGTACAGAGCAGGAGGGGCACCCCATGGGGCGAATATTCAATGGCTGCCTTGCTGCTTGCAGGGGCAAAGCTGTGCTCCCAGAGACGTGCTGGGGCCCCTGGAGCCGAGGGAGATGCCTGGTCCCTGTCCCCAGAGAGCACAGGCTATGACGATGCTGAAGAGGTGTCTCAGGCACATCCCCCTGAGGACACACAGGCTGTGCCACCGGAGCTCAGTGCACAACAGTCCCTGAGCCGCGCGCCAGGAGAGCCCGTCCCTGCCATGCAGCTGGGTGCAGGCAGGAGGGAGGAGAGGTCTGGGCAGCTGGGAGAGCCGTGAGCACCAGGGAACCGTCTCCCTTTTCCCACGGGCAGCAGACACAGCTGGGCATTTCCTCTCTTTGTATTCCCCTGTTTTTGCACCATGCCTCCATATTTGTTCTTATTAAAAGCCTTTAGGGGTTTGAGCCACAGCTGGTGCTTGCCTGGCCCGATGTCGGGGTGTCTCCCTGAGGCTGATCGGGAGGAGCGGAGCACAAAGACATGGTGGTGGGGAAGGGGCATGTATCAAGGAAAGACAGCAGTCTTGGGGTCAGATTTTGGGGCTATGAGAGCCCATGGTCCTGGGGAATATTCCTGCTGACAGAGACATTTCCATCCTGCCAGCCACAGTTTCCAGCCAAAATGTCTCTCTCCAAGGTCCCATGAGTGCCCATCTCTTCACCTCAGGGTTCCCCAGTTTCTCTTTCCCTCAGGCCCTACCTGGGCCACGCTGGTCCCACACAGAGAGGCGAAGACAGAGCTGCTGTGTTGGGTGATCCCTGGGCTGTGGTCTCACAGAAGTTAGCCCTATGGTGCCCGCGGTGCCCTGGACACCCCAGCCAGCCCCAGCAGGTATGACAGCGGCGGGGACACAGGAGCAGAAAGCTCACAGCCCCTCATCCAGGCACTGGGCCTCCCCCTGCGCCCCTCTGCCCCCCAGCATCCCTGGAGGTGGGGGGAAGGGCAAGCTTCCGTCTCCCTGGGGCTAAGGGTCTCTGTGGCAGGGTGGGTGAGCATGGTCAGCTGTTAACTGAAAGGCCGACGGTTTGGCCACACGCAGGGGTGGTGTCCTCGTGGTGCTACAGCTGGGGCAGTTGTGTTGCCCAGTGCCATAGATTTGTTCCCCAGTGAGCCCCTGCCTGGCAGACAGGGTTTGGGGGAATGAAAACCAGACCGCAGTCACCGCGAACATCTGGAGTGGTTGAGTGGAGGAGTTAAGGGGATGGGCTGCTCATCCAGTCTGCTTTGCACACGTGGCCCCAGGGCCCATCCTTATCAGTGACTCTCCTATTCTTGCTCAGGAGCAACCTAGAAGGACTCTTTTGGAGCAGTGAGAGTCCTGCAGGCACTGTCCCTGAAGCCAAGCATTTTCAGGCTCATGCTCAAAGCTCACAAGACAGTATCGTTGCTTGCACAGGGTGTCTCCCTCTCACTTTTGCTCAGTCACCAAAAAAGCCAAACTTCTTTGGAGATGCATTGCCGGGGAGCTGGCTATGAGGCAGCAGATCTGCAGGGGGCCAGGACGTGCACGTTGCTGTGGGACTACAGTCCAGTATGTGCCATTAACTTGGCCTGACTGGTTGACGGGGGAGAGGCTAAGACTGGAAGCAGAGGGGGATGGCCTGGGTTGCAGTTGTCACTGTGTTCCTGATGGGTGAGCAGGATTCTGCAGCTGCAAGAAGTTGCAAGAGGGCACTGCAGCAGCTTGTTGGAGCTCATGAGCAGGTCTTTCTTCCTCTGGGCAGGGACTGAGGGCTGTGAGGGGCTGCAGCTGGGCTGGACAGTGGTGGGTGAGGAGTTTTGGGTGAGGAAAGTGGGGACAGTTGAGACACTTGTGCTATGGGCCCTGGGTCCATAGGTGCTGAGGGGATGGAGAACACAGAAGCGTGTGCAATGCCAGGACATGCAGAGGAAGGTAAATCTGGAGAGTAAAAATGACGCTGAGTGGTTGATCTGGGGCTGTTGTGAAGACACAGTGTGAGAGTTGGTGACCATGCTAGACCCCAGGGGAGCCAGTGCTGGCATTTCTGTCCCGACCTGTGCCCTTGCAGCAGGGAGGAGCTGATGCAGAGGGCTGTTGATGTGGGGCCCCAGAGGGATCCCCCTGTGCTGTGTATCTCTCTGCTGATGCCCAGAGAGGAGCACATAGGTGTTTCATCAGTCATTGCAGCAGGGGTGCAAGGGGGTCCAAGAAACTGCTCAGGTCAGTGTGTGACTGAACAACACTGGTGCCCATGCACTACAGCGGATGATCCTCAGCACGGCTTTGTCAGCTGTCCTGGGCACATCAGAGGTCTTACTGGGACAGAGCTCTGGAGGGAGGATGCTGCCATTCAGGACTCAGCTCCAGGGAGTGCATCTCCCTGGGACTGCGGGGATGGTGGCCTCTGGTCTGGGAAATGGGGTCCAGGTGGAGGTGTGAGGATGGGACCAGTCTGTGCATCACTGAGAATGACAAAGAGGAGAGAGACAGGGTCTTTGCAGAGACCCCGCAGAGGAGAGATCTCGATCCCTGTGGAGCAGGGAAGGAGGGACAGCTGGAGACCACCCCAGAGGAGCTCTGAAGGGAGACTCCTGCCCCGGGAGGGGCTGGGAACTGTTGGTGATGGAGGAAGGCTCCTTCTAAGCCACAGATCGACAGCTACAGAGCCGCGATGGTGCTCTGGCAAGAGGTGAAGGAGCAAGCAGGGCTGGGGCAGGCTGGAAGAAGGAAAGCGATATCTGGAAAAGTGTAAGGGAGGAAATGATTGCTGAAGCCCGGGGTTGAAGCAGGGACCTTTAGATCTTCAGTCTAACGCTCTCCCAGCTGAGCTACTTCAGCCCTGCCTTGCCCCCCCAGCCCTTGTCCCTGTGGCAGCGGTGCCAGGCCCCAGGCTGACACACAGGAGGAGGCTCCTCAGGGAGGTTCCCAGGGAAAAGCTGTGCCCAGCCTCAGGCAGAGGGGACCTGGCCCCTCCCTGCCTCCAAGGCCCCGTGGGCTCCACGTTTGGTGGAGGCCAGCTCGCACTGGCTGTGCCAAGATGTGTGGGGGCCTTGTATAAATGTGACAGTGGCAAGGGTAAGTGGGCAGGCCAGGCATGGGCAGCTGCAAAGGCTGAGGGTGGAAGAAGCGTGGGACTGGTGGAAGACCTTATCTCCTTCCCCCTGGAAGGCCTCCCATCCAGCCTGGCCTTGAATGTTTCCAGGGATGGGGCATCTACCACCTCTCTGGGCAACCCCTTACAGTGTTTCACCACCCTCATCACGAAAAAGTTTTTCCTTGTTTTCAGTCTAAATCTACCCTCCTTTAGTTTAAAGCCATTACCCCTTGTCCTATCGCTACAGGCCCTGCTAAAAAGACTATCTCCATCTTTCTTGGAGGCCCCCTTGAATACTGAAAGGCTGCAAGAAGGTCTCTTGTTGAAGAGCCTTCTCTTCTCCTGGCTGAACAACCCCAGCTCTCTCAGCGTTTCCTCATAGCAGAGGTGTTCCAGCCCTCTAATAATTTTTGTGGCCTCCTCTGGACCCTCTCCAACAGGTCTGTGACCTTCCTGTGCTGAGGACCCCAGAGCTGGAGGCAGTGCTCCAAGTGGGGTCTCACCAGAGAGGAGTAGAGGGGCAGAATCCCCTCCCTCGACCTGCTGGCCACGCTGCTTTTGATGCAGCCCAGGAGACGCTTGGCTTTCTGCGCTGCGAGAGCACATTGCAGGCTCATGTCCAGCTTTTCATCCACCAGTACCCCCAAGTCCTTCTCGGCAGGGCTGCACTCAATCCCTTCATCCCCCAGCCTGTATTGATACCGGGGATTGCCCCGACCCAGGTGCAGGACCTTGCACTTGGCCTTGTTGAACCTCATGAGGTTCCCACAGGCCCACCTCTCCAGCCTGTCCAGGTCCCTCTGGATGCATTCCGTCCCTGAGGCGTGTCAACTGCACCACTCAGCTTGGTGTCATCTGCAAACTTGCTGAGGGTGCACTCGATCCCGGTCTCTGTGTCATTGCTGAAGATATTGAACAGCACTGGCCCCAGTACGGACCCCTGGGGGACACCACTCGTCACTGATCTCCATCTGGATATCGAGCCATTGACCACTACCCTCTGGATGCGACCACCCAGCCAGTTTGCTGTCCACTCAATGGTCTGCCCATCAAATCCATATCCTTCCAATTTAGAGAGAAGGAGATTGTGGGGGTGTAGAGAACTGGTACCACATGTGGTTTTGTCTCGACATTGCCACTGTAGCGCCATCCAGCGTCGCGCTTCGAGAAAACCCTCTTCTCCACAGTTTTGAGAAAAACAACCTCGTGCGCCTGCGCAGGGACTAAAGGCGCGAAAAGAGCCAAGGCAGGGACTAAAGGCGCGAAAAGAGCAGAGGCGGGGGCAGCACGTCCGTGGCGAACCGCATGTACACATTTGTGATCCGCGCATGCGTGAGAGCCCCTACATAAGGAGCACATGTGCCCCAGGACAAGATTGGGCACGGGACCACTGGTTCCAACTGCAAAGTGTTATGGACCAAATAGCGGTTTTGCATAAAGAAGCTAGAGTGAAGAAGGGGAAAGGGAAAGCCATCGTTTGTGCTGTGTTAGGAGCATGTCTGGCAGTGGCAGTGGAGGACAAGAAACGAGCACCCTGCCAATCAGAGGCTGTGGCCGCTTCATTGCAAGCAGCGATAGCACCGCTGCGAGAGCAACTACTAGAGACCAAACGGGCGCTAGAGGAGGAGAAGCGCCAAAATATGATTTTGAAGGAGGAGCTGAGGGTTCAGCTCCTGAGGGAGGCAGACACCCTCGCTGAGGCGGAGGTGATGCTGGAGGAGAAAGGGGTATGCCAAATCTATTCCCGGAAAGATTTAAAACGATTAAGAGGGACTGTGGATAACCCCCCCCATATGTGCCTGCTAGTAAAGACAGACTACATATATGAGGACGATAGCGACAACCGTCCCCAAGTTGTAACCAAAGAAATCCCTTTTACCGCCACAGAATTGGCTAAACTCCGAAAGGATTTTGCTAGGATGGCAAGGGAGTCTGAAACCGAATCTGTGTGGAGGATATCCCTGTCGGGGGGGGACGGGATCATGCTATCGGAAAAGGAAGCAGAGGGGTATTGGGGCCCGGGCGTCTTCCTTACAACAGGCAATCGCCAAGCCCCATGGTCTCTGACCCAGAGGGCAGCATATTGGGCGGGGGGGCTGAATCCATTAGAGAGGGGGGATCCCCTGGCTATAACTGGTTCAGTTGAGCAACTACTAGAAAACGTACAAAAGGCAGCATGCCTGCAAATGATGTATGACCGGGAACTTAAACCAAATTTAAGCTCTCCGATGTTGTTACCGGTAGAACCCGGGCGGCTGACGCCGCTAATAAGAGGACTCCCCGACTCGCTAAAACCTATCGGGATCCAATTACAGGGGAGAATTCAAAATGTGCCTCGCGAAGAGTGAATTGCAGCTGCCCTGGAGGGAACGGTAACCCCCGAACAGCAGCAGTGGGGGAGGAAGGTGTGGACCTGGGGGGAGATAGCTCAGGAACTAATAAACTACGGGAGGAAATATGGGCCAGTAGGCAGGACTTACCAAAAGGTAGAAACTAGGGCCGTGCGGGCAGCGAGGCCAGCAAATAAATCGCTGGCTTTTTCGGGGAGAAGCCCCGACCTAACACAAAGGGAGAAACCCCCATTCCGACAAGGATTGTGGCAAATGGGACTGCAAAAGGGGGTGCCCCAAGACTTGATGGATGGGCTCCCCACCAAAAAGTTGAAGCTCCTGGTGCGGAGGTGGTCCGGGCAAGGACCCCCTCCCAAACCGAACCCACCTTCTGCGCCAGCATTGGACAGGGAGGAAGGGTTTAAGAAGGACGAAAAGAGTGGCGGGAAACTAAAACCTCCGCCCCCTCAGGCTGAGGAGGGAGGCGGAGGGTGGATGTTTATCAGACAACTCACCTGTAATAATAAGGGAGATCTACTAAACCCCACCAACCGGGATGGGCCGAGCGGGTGAGGGAGGCAGTGGCCAATGTCAGTAATCGCTGGGGTACAAATGGGTGCCCAAAAATTGCGGCATTTTGTCCACAGGGGCCAACCAGGGTACATGTCTCTCGAAACCCCAATTGCCCTGGTGCATCATCTTACTCTCCCGGCCAGCCGGTTCTGGTCGAGCTTCCCACCGTGGGAGCTGTGCCTCTCATATTAGATACCCCCGCTAAACAAATATACATGGAAAGCAAAAGATACCAGTGGGAGAACCGACAAAATCCACACCAAATGGATTATTCCCTCCTTCTAACCCAAGGAGCGAGTTTTGTTCCTGTTTCTGTTTTTTAAGGGCGGCGATATGACCACGATGCACCTGCTACTTTGGATCATTTTAACTCAGGGACACCAACCCATTAGAATATTCCACTGTGTATATCAGTTTTTATAACTGGTGGTCCATATGTGTGCATACATGTTTGTACTTAATTGCAGCTCTATGAATAATTCAAGATTTAATATTTAAGGCAAACAGGCTAAATGTTAGATGTTTCAGTGCACTACAGTCTTTATGCAATAGTACAAAGACATCTAATTGTCTGGTGCATGTTTAAGCATATATATGTATGTGTGCTTATTTAAGAAAAAATACCCAATAACTTTCCAATGATACCTGTTTATGTTAGACATGTCAAGAATTTCAACCTATGATGTACTATATATATAATTCTTACTTTTTTTGATCTTCCTCTATTTTCATCATTAAATAGTCATATATATGGGAAAATTTAATAGCCAAGTAACATGAAATGTTGTACTTGCTTAGAAAACGTAATTGTTTAGTTTTCTTTGCAAAAAGTAAATATTAAATGTTCACTACTCATGGGGCTTGGTATTGTACCGGCCGAATAAGGGATGGGGCAACCACCTTTTTCAGCCCTCTGGGTGACAAAGACACAACTTATTTTCAATTTCCACCAGGGAAAGATGGGCCATTCGCTCAGGGAAATAAAGCCAGAAAAGGGCATTATTGGATCTGTGGGAATATGGCGTATAAACTCTTACCCGCGGGGTGGTCAGGAGTTTGTTATATAGGGATCATAAGGCCCCTGTTTTTTCTCTTGCCGGAAACTGGTGGACCCCAACTAGGCCTAAAAGTGTATGATAACCTCCGGGATAGAAGTATTGCCCGTAAGACGCGGTCTACCAAGGTAAATTTAGGTGGGACACAAAAATGGGGAAATGACGAATGGCCCCCCGAGCGAATAATTGAACATTATGGACCAGCAACCTGGAATCCTAATGAGCCCCTTGCAGGGGCAAGAGAACCAATCTATAATCTAAATCGAATAATCGGACTACAAGCGGCCCTAGAAATTATCACCAACAGGGCCGCTGATCTGATGCCATACCTATTAACTCAACGGTCTCAACGGGTGCGCGCGGCAATCCTTCAACACCGTATGGTTTTAGATTGTTTGTTGGCCGAGGAGGGAGAGGTGTGTGGAAAATTAAATATCTCTAACTGCTGTCTAGAAACGATGACATGGGAGAAATAGTTCTCCAATAGACCCAAGATATCAGGAAAATAGCCCACGTCCCTGTTCAAACCTGGAGCGGTTGGAACGGTGATTTGTGGTCCTGGTTACCAGGGGCACCGTGGGTCAAACAATTAATATTGTATTTGCTATGTGCAACTGCCACCTTACTGTTCCTACTCTGTATAATTCCATGTTTTAGTCAATTAATTCAACACGTTGTGTCAAATATGCAATTTGTTCCTAATGCTCCACCTGATGGTGTAACAAAGATCTGTACCATCCATCAGCCACAACCAGCCTCAGTACCCATCATTTAAACCCGTTCCCACTTCCTTCTGAAGGAAGAAACCGCGTATTGCCAGGTATTGTTAATCCTATTTCCAATGTTTACCCTTCAAAGCTGAAGAATTGTTGAAGTCGTTCGAGAATGAGCTTGCATTGAGCAGTACCTCAGTTAACCTGTATCAAGACATTCCTTCACCCGAAACAATGTTATTCCCTTTTTCCTTCCCACAATTTTCCTCCATCCTTATCCTCAACTCTCTCAACTCTGCGTTTCTTTCTTTCTCCTTTGCTTTCTCTTTCTCTGTCTTATGCCACCAAGCTACAATGTCGAGCCACGGGGTGGTGCAGAGAACCGGTACCAAATGAGGTTTTGTCTCAACATTGCCGCTGTAGCGCCATCCAGCGTCGCGCTTCGAGAAAACCCTCTTCTCCACAGTTTTGAGAAAAACAACCTCGTGCGCCTGCGCAGGGACTAAAGGCATGAAAAGAGCCGAGGCAGGGACTAAAGGCGCGAAAAGAGCAGAGGCGGGGGCAGCACGTCCGTGGCGAACCGCACGTACACATTTGTGATCCGCGCATGCGTGAGAGCCCCTACATAAGGATCACACGTGCCCCTTGGCAGGGGCGGCAGCGGCGTGCGCGAGACCACTCCTTCCGTTCCTGCACCCTCAAGGCCCCCCCCCCCCCCCCCCCGTCCCCGACGAAGCCTGAGGCCACCGAAGATCCAGCGGAAGATCATTGGACTCGAAGTGGTGGTGATAAACTCCTCCTTCTCTTTCTCTCACTCTCCCCTATTTTCCTCTCCTCCCTTGCCCTCCCTCCTCCCTCCATTCTCTTCTCCCCTCAAATAAAAGTAAAAGGTTGTACGACATCTGACCAATTCCAGCGTCTTAATCTCGTCCTTGGGATCGTATCGAAACCTCTCCCGACATTGGATCGGGACAGCAGGTTATGAGAGCAAAGAGCATAAGTGTCATGGTGTCACTGCAGGAGAGCTCCAGTGAAATCACAGAAGTGGCGCACTGCACTGGGGCCACAGACCTGTATCTGGGACAAGAATGAAGTGACTGTTGCAGATGAGAGAAATTCCCCCTAGCCAAGGTGTAGCTGCCTTCCCAAAGCAGACCTTCCAGGTCATGAGTCTTGCAGAGAGAAGCAGGTGGCACACGGCCCAGTACTGATCGTAGGATGTGGCCACCAGCAGGAAACACTCAGTACATGCAAAAGGGGCAGCAAGTACTACTAACACCGCTGTCAGGAGAGATGGTGGTGTGTCCAGTCTGGTTAGCAGTGTGGTCAGGTCAGGGGCGTGGTGGTGGGGCTATAGCAAGTCTTCAAGTTGTCCACCACCAGCACAATGATGAGGGTGTTCCCAACACCAGTCACAGGGCAGGTCATGAGAGAGAGGAGGATTTCTCTAAGGCTTGGGGACATTCCCTATTCGCAGTACAGGTAACTCCGTTGATGAGCTTTGATTGTCCCCTTCCCCTTTCTCCATTGAAGGTTTTATGTCCTTCCTGTCCCCTCTCTCCTGGCAGGACACCTAGGAGGAAGAACATTTCTTTTTCTATGCCAGTTGCTTAAAGGAATTGTGAAGGAATTCCAGAGAGGTGAAACATGAAGGCGTGTGTGCCTCTGAGTGTATTCGTACTCCCCAGATGTGCTCTGTGCCTTCTGAAAGGTGAGAAATGCCACTGTCTAGATGGCAATGCTGCTCATGCTAGCAGGAATACTTCTGACTGCACAGGTGAGATACTCCACAGGCGAGCTTCTTTCATACTGTGTATTTGAAGGCACAGGCCAGAAAGGCCAGGGAGGGTAATGTAGAAGACCAGGAACATTTGCAATGAACCTATCCGAGGCAGGTGAGATGGATCTCACTGGGACAGTGGGAGTTGTTCCTGGAGTAACACACAGAAAGTTCAGGGGTCTGTCAGGTGTCCACATCTGAGCTGGCCTCGTGCACTCCTCATACACACACGGGTGTTCAGAGACAGGAGTCCTTCCTTTGCAGACGTAGAGGCAGTGAATTGCAACAGTGGTAGTGCCTCCCTGGCCTCCTGTTGCCACTCCCAGAGGCTGGGAAGCACCTAAGCGCTGCAGCGTATCAGCTTGCTTTGCACTCCTTAGAGATGCCCCAAGGCATGAGGAATGGACACAGGAACCTCGGGTCAAGGCAGCACATCCCAGTGCTGCATTCAGGTGGTTTCCCAGGGGACATTCCTCTCAATGTGAAGTGACCTCAAGACACTGTCTTTCCCACAGACCTTGACAGCAACCCCAAGAATAGCTGATGGCATTTGTGCTCGCTCAGGTTCATCTCACCACACACACCCCATGTCTTTAGTCTCATCCCATAGAATCAAAGAACAGTTTGGCTTAGAAGGCACCTTTAAAGATCATCTAGTCCAAACAGACTTCCATGGACAGAGACATCTTCCACTAGATCAGAGAGCTCAAAGCCTCATCCAGCCTGACTTTGCACACTTCCAGGGATGGGGCAGCCACAACTTCTTTAGGAAACCTCTTTCACTGTCATAGAATCATAGAAGGATAGAATCATAGAATTGTTAAGGTTGGAAAAGACCCTGAAGATCATCGAGTCCAACCGTTAACCTAGCACTGCCAAGTCCACCCCTAAACGATATGCTCAAGCACCACGTCTACCCGTCTTTTAAATACCTCCAGAGATGGAGACTCAACCACTTCCCTGGACAGCCTGTTCCAATGCCTGTCTACCCTTTCGGTGAAGAAGTTTTTCCTAATATCCAACCTAAACTTCCCCTGGTGCAGCTTGAGGCTGTTTCCTCTTGTCCTATTGCTTGTTACTGGGGAGAAGAGACTGACCCCCACCTCACTACAAGCTCCTTTCAGGTAGTTGTAGAGAGCAATAAGGTCTCCCCTCAGCCTTCTCTTCTCCGGGCTAAACAACCCCAGCTCCCTCAGCCGCTCCTCATAAGACTTGTGCTCTAGACAACACCAACTTCGTTGCCGTTCTTTGGACAAGCTCTAGTACCTCGATGTCCTTCTTGTAGTGAGGGGCCCAACACTGAACACAGTACTCGAGGTGCGGCCTCACCAGTGCCGAATACAGGGGCACTATCACCTCCCTGCTCCTGCTGGCCACACTATTCCTGATACAAGCCAGGATGCCATTGGCCTTCTTGGCCACCTGAGCACACTGCTGGCTCATGTTCAGCCGGCTGTCAACCAACACCCCCAGGTCCTTTTCTGCCAGGCAGTTCTGCAGCCCCTCCTCCCCCAGCCTGTAGCATTGCATGGGGTTGTTGTGACCCAAGTGCAGGAACCCAGCACTGAGCCTTGTTGAATCTCATACAGTTGGCCCCAGCCCAATGATCCAGGCTGTCCAGATCCCTTTGTATTCCCTTCCTACCCTCCAGCAGATCAACACTCCTGCCCAACTTGGTGACATCTGTAAACTTACTGAGGGTGCACCCAATCCCCTCATCCACATCATCGATGAAGATATTACACGGGATGGGCCCCAACACTGAGCCCTGCGGAACACCACTCGTGACCGGCCGCCAACTGGATTTGACTCCATTCACCACCACTCTCTGGGCTCAGCCGTCCAGCCAGTTTTTAACCCAGTGCAGAGTGCACTCATCCAAGCCGTGAGCAGCCAGCTTCTCCAGGAGAATGCTGTGGGAAACAGTGTCAAAGGCCTTACTAACGTCCAAGTAGACAATGTCCACAGCCTTCCCCTCATCCACTAAGCGGGTCACCTTGTCTCACCACCCTCATAAAAAAATTTCTTCCCTATGTCCAATCTAAACCTAACCTCCTTCAGTTTAAAACCATTGCCCCTTGGCCTGTCACTACAGGCCTTCATAAAAATTCTCTCTCCATCTTTCCTATAAGCTCTTTTAATATACTGAAAGGACACAAGAAGGTCTTGCCAGACCCTTCTCCAGGCTGAACAACACCAACTCTCTCAGCTTCTCTTCATAGGAGAAGTGTTTCAGCCCTCAGATCATTTTCGTGGCTCTCCTCTGGACTTGCTCCAACAGGTCCATGTCTTTCTTGTACTGGGGAACTAAGAGCTGGACGCAGTGCTCCAGCTGGGGTCTCACAAGACTAGAGGGGGAGAATCACCTCCCTCAACCTGTTGGCCATGCTTTTATTTAGGCTGCCCAGCATACGGCTGGGTTTCTGGGCTGCAAGAGCGCATTACTGGCCCATGTCCAACTTTTCACCCACCAATATCCTGAAGTCTTTCTCTGCAGGGCTGCTCTCAATCCATTCACCTCCCAGTCTTTACTGACAGTGGGGATTGCCCCGACCCAGGTGAATGGGCTTGCACTTGGCCTTGTTGAACTTCATGAGGTTTGCACGGACCTCCTACTCAAGCCTGTCCAGGTCCCTCTGGATGGCATCCCTCCCCTCAAGTGAATCAGCTGTCCCACTCAGCTTGGTGTCCTCTGCAAACTGGCTGAGGGTGCACTCAATCCCGCCTCATTGTCACTGATATTAAATAGTACTGGTCCCAGTACGGACCCTTGAGGGACACCCTGTGTTATTGGTTTCCATTTGGGCATTGAGCCATTGACTGTAACTATTTGCATGTGGTCATCTAGCCATTTCCTTGTCCAGGAAGTCCATCCATCAGTCCGTCCGTCAAACCCATACCTCTCCAATTCAGCAGCAAGAATGTTGTGGGGGACCATACGAAAGGACCTAGAGAAGTCTAGGTAGATGACATCCATAGCTCTTCCCTTCTTCACTGAGGCAGTTACTCCATGGCAGAAGGACACGAGATTAGTCAGGCTCAATTTGCCCTTTGTGAAGCCATGTTGCCTGTCTCTAATCACCTCCCTCTCTTCCATATGCTTTGACACGTCTTCCAGGAGGATCTGCTCCATGATCTTACATCTGTACAACACAAACATGGACTTCCGAACTAGTCATTCGGTGTCCCACTGTGGAGGGATAAACAACTTGTATGAGCAGGGGTGGGAGTCAGGTGCTGGAAATGGTGATTGTTATTGGCTGGTCTGTGGCGGTTGCCGTCGGGCAGCTTCCCTGGGGTGTCCAGTGAACACGGGCACAGACCAGAGCCTGCTCTGCTGGTCCTTCCTATCTCCCCCAGGAGATCTGCCTGTGCAAGGACACTGCCACATTCTCCCACCCTGAATACTCAAACCATTTAGCTGTTCAATCGTGTTTTCCTCTTGAGGGCACTTTCCTGAGCTTGTTCTTGAGAGAAACTTTGGAGAAAACCTGAGCTTTCAGGCACTGCCATCAGGAGATCCCCTTGTATGGTGGAAGCTCGATTATGGAGGTCAGCTCTGCCAAAGAAGTGCCCATTGCCTGTCACTGCGTGCAATCACAGGACTGCCACACAAAAGGCCTGTGACCAAGCTGCAAGAGCAGTCCTTCCTTACAGCAACACAGGGGCTCAGAAAGAGAGTGTGGAATTTAAAAGAGAACAGCTCCAGAAAGACCAAGCGCTGGTGCTCCCTGGCAGTGCTGTTGTGCCAGCACTCTTTTCCCCTCCACCTCTGCACACAGGCACTGCCACTGCAGCACCAGAAGACGTCTCAGAAAAAGGATCTCAGATAAAGAAGTTGCTGCAGGCTTTTTTTTTTTTTATTGCACAAAGAACATGGCTCTTTTTTCAACAGTCTTTTCAAAAGTCTCTGGGTAACACTAGAAAGGTAGATAAGGAATTAGAAATGGTATGAAGAATGACATTTCTTTGTGCACAACGCTATCACATGTAAAACAGAGCAAAAAACCCTCCACCACCACCACCAAAACCTCCAGAAGACAGGCTGAGCTTGTAATAAGCTACACTATGAGTGATATGCATAAGAAGATGGACAGTTTATTGCTTCAGAAAAACATCCAGTCATCAGTTTCCACACTGCATCCTTGAGCTCCTTGTTCCTCGTGCTGTAGATGAGGGGATTCACTGCTGGAGGCACCACTGAGTACAGCACTGCCACCACCAGATCCAGGGATGGGGAGGAGATGGAGGGAGACTTCAGGTAGGCAAACATGGCAGTGCTGATAAACAGGGAGACCACGGCCAGGTGAGGGAGGCACATGGAAAAGGCCTTGTGCTGCCCCTGCTCAGAGGGGATCCTCAGCACGGCCCTGAAGATTTGCACATAGGACAGCAGGATAAAAACAAAACAACCATATGATGCTAAGAGACTAACCACAATAAGCCCCACTTCCCTGAGGTAGGCATCTGAGCAGGAGAGCTTGAGGATGTGGGGGATTTCACAGAAGAACTGGTTTATGGCATTGCCTTGGCAGAGAGGTATTGAAAACGTATTGGTGGTGTGCAGCACGGCATGGAGGAAACCACTGCCCCAGGCAGCTGCTGCCATGTGGACACAAGCTCTGCTGCCCAGGAGGGTCCTGTAGTGGAGGGGTTTGCAGATGGCAATGTAGCGGTCATAGGCCATGATGGTGAGAAAAGAAAACTCTGCTGCCATCAAAAAGACAAACAGAAAGACCTGGGCAGCACATCCCTGGTAGAAGATGGCCGTGGTGTCCCAGAGGGAATTGGCCATGGCTTTGGGGACAGTGGAGGAAATGGAGCCCAGGTCGAGGAGGGCGAGGTTGAGGAGGAAGAAGTACATGGGGGTGTGGAGGCAGTGATCGCAGGCTACGGCGGTGATGATGAGGCCATTGCCCAGGAGGGCAGCCAGGTAGATGGCCAGGAAGAGCCAGAAGTGCCCGAGCTGCAGCTCCTGTGTGTGTGCGAATGCCAGGAGGAGGAATTCAGTGATGCCGCTGGCATTGGACATTTACTGCTTCTGGGCATGCGGCACTGTCTAAGGAGGAAAAGGTGGTGAGACGATACGGGAGACTTCTCTGAGCAAAATCAAAGCCATTTCCCATAAACCCTCCCCTGCTGCACACACCCACCCTTTTGCCTTTCTAGGAGACCTTCCTTCAGCTCTGTGGCTGGAACTCTGGTTGGTGCTGGTTCAGTGTGTGGTGAGGAGCGCGTGCTGTGCCCGCTGATGGCTGAGGAGTCAGCCCTGCTCTACAGCAGTGAGTTCATGGGAACGCTGGGGGCAGGAGCCAGTGCTAGTTTTTGACTTTATCAGATGAAACTGCTCCCAAAACAGAAGAGCTTGTCTGCATCTGCACTGCCAGCGCTAAGCAACGGGGATGGCAGAAGGCAGTTTGAGAGGTTATTTTTACATCTCCCCTCATTCTCCCCTGGGGAGTGTGTTCGCGTGTCAGAAACCCTCAGCATTTCTGCTGCACTCAGGGAGAACAGAGTGAGTCCTACAAGACAAGAGGATTGCCTATGGTTTAGTGAAGAGTGAGGGGAGCTGGTCTGTCCCTCCGTGTTGTTCCCAGCTGCCCAGTGCTTGCACCTTTCTGAGATGGAGGGTGATCACTCTCCTACGTTTTCCTGTAAAGTCACCAGACAGTGCTGAGAGCAAAGGCATCCACTGCAGACCACTAAATGTCTTCCCGTTTCTCAAGGTCTTAGCACCCCATTTCTAGCCAAAGACACACATGGCTCATTGTGCATCCTGGAAGGCATCTGGCAGTTTGGAAGGACACCCCAAGGAGATAGCCAAGTGTGCTAATGATGGCATCTGATTAAGGGAAAATCAGCTCATTTCCTAGCCTCACAGACTGCATTGCCCAGAGCTTCACAGGTTAGAGGAAAGCTGGACACCTCATTGCCTTAAACACATCTGAATGGGAGGACCCACAAGATCCGTGCCTGACTCAGATGAAACTATTATTCTCAGAGATCCTGACATCAACACCAAGAGCAGCTGAGGGAGGCAATGGAGAGGCAGAGGGACACTCAGGAAAGCCTTTCCCTTACCCAGCACTGCAGAGCCCTTCCCAGATGCTGATAACGCAGGGCAATGACCTTCAGCCCCTGGTCAGTGGGAAATGCACTTGATCTCTCCTGCTGGCAGATGGACGAGGAGGTGACTAACACCCTAGATGCCATGGGCTGGCTGAGGGCTTTGCTAGGTGGGAGAGGAGACAAGAAGGGTGTTGCTCAGGGAAGGCATCTGTACTGCAGGGCATGGCTGGCAGGCACCCATATCTCCTCTGCAGCAGGGTTTCCCTTAGCATTTCCCTCTCTCCCTGCCCATGTCTCTACTGCCTGTGCTGTCCCTGCTGGGATCTGTTTCTCTGGCCCCACATCTCTTCCCTGCCAGTGCTCCCAGACCCTATCCCAGCCCCTGTGTGCCCAGCTCTGCCCTGCAGCCTCTGTGTGTGTGTGCAGGGGCCAACGAGCAGGTCACACAAACTCTGATAAAACTGGAAAGGTGATACTAGTTTTAGCTCTAGGCTGGTGGAGGGTGAAGGTACTTGCTGAGCTTCCTAGTAGACCCCAGGGTGATGGTTTAGGAGTCTCAGCCCCTTCTCTAACCTGCACAGCTGAGTTTCCAGTCCCACCAAGCCAAGCCAGAGAAAAGTGGAAGCATAGATTCAGGAAAGCACAGACTCAAGCAGGAAACCCTGACTGTACTCATGAAAAGTCCCCTTGGAAATGACCTGGGCATGAGCTGGATCTGAGAGCAGCGTTGTCCCATGCAGCACCCTCTCAACAGCAGAAGAACCCTGCCTGGCCAGGGGTCACTCCTTGCACAGCTTCTCCCCACAACACCGTGGGGAGCTCCCCAGGCAGGCTGAGTGCTGACCCTGGCAGGCAGCAGAGTCCCTGCCCTGGATCACAGCCCCCTGGAGTGCAGGGACCCTGCTCTGAAGGACAGACTTGGGCATCCCTGGCTGCACACCAAGATTCACACTGTGCGTCTGTCCCTGGGAGAAGGCAGCAGTCATGCCCTGTGCCTCTGATGGTGCAGCAGGGAAGCCCTGCTCTGGAGCACATCCTTCTCCTCTACACTAGAGAAACTGAGAGTCCTGAAAGATCCCATAGGCTGTGGGATGTGCCAGCTTTTGGAGATCCCTCCAGGAACACAAGGTACGTTGCCCTGCATCTAGAGACTTACCATGTAGAGGGCTTTGAAGATCTCTCCCTCAGCGAGGTCTCGGCCATCTTCCCACTCATGCCTGCCTTTAACTTGTCTCTGCCTCACTCATGTCCCCTCCGTGCCTGCAGGCAGTGCCCTCAGCCCTGCTGCGCTTTGCAGAGCTGCTGCTCCTGGGCAGAGCTGTCTCTCTGCAGCACTGCCCACTTCCCACGAGCTCCCTCCGTCCCAGGAGCCCGGCCCAGCTCAGCAGCAGAGGACCAGCCCAAGGCAGCACTATCTCTGCCCTCTCTGGGCTCCCTCCAGATGTCTCTGGGACTCCAGGGGAACCTGCTGTGAAACAGGCTGAAGGAATCACTGATGTTCCCTCCCTCAGCTGGGGAGAGACACTACTTTCCAGCAGTGTTATTTCTCCTCTTGGGAAAAGAGTTGGCCATGAGAATCACCTTTTGTTGTTCCATCATTAGACAGGACACCTGGCAGGTGACAGGCAGGGATCTAATTTCTGCAAGCTGGGGAATGTCTTCAGTTGGGTGAATTTAGGCATTTCATTCTGAGTTTGTGGTCCTAGGAACAGAAAGACATTCAGAATTCTTCTGTCCATGCCGTGTCTCTGCTCTGAAGCAAAGCCTTTGCACATTCAGGGTCTTGGACACTGGGTAACAGGTTTCCTTATGGCAAGTAGGAGCTTGCCCGCTGCCACAGCTGGGGTGCTTCAGCACAAACGTGCACCAGTGCCCTCAGACAGGGGCACAGACAGGACGAGCTGGAGCCGATACTGTGGGAGACAGAGCTGTGACATGGTGGCAAAGCTCAGTACGGCTGGTCTTCAAGGACAGCATCCTCCAAGCTCAGCAATACTCCAGATCGCAACTCAATCTAACCTTGAAAGGCAATTCAAGGGCACCATCTGCGTGTTTACTACTTCTGGAACTGTTAAAGAAGAAACAAAGATACTGTGTGGCCACTGCTGAGTTTTCTAAGAGCAGGTGTAGATAGATGTGAGAGTCTCTGTTATCCTCTTTGCCTCAGTCTTCCCCAGCAAGGTCTCTCAGGCCTCTGTGATTCAGGGCAGGGCTCTGGAGGAGATCAAGCAGTGGTGGATGTGGATCAAGTCAGGGGGCACTTGAGCAAATGCAATCCTTGCCAGTCTACGGGAAAGGAGAGGTGGCATCCCAGGGAGCTGAGAGGGCAAGCCAGTCTCACAGCGATGACACTCTCCATCATCTTTATAAGGTCATGGAGACTGGGGGCACTCCCTGATGACTGGCAGCACCCAACCATTGCATGCACCTTTCGAAAACGCCCAAGGGATGAGCAGGAAAACTCAAGGCTGTGTGTGAGTGTGTCTGAGTGTGTCCATTCAGACCCCATTTCTGGGTGTCTGAAAAAGAAGGTGACTGGTTTTCCCCAGGGTAGCTTGTGTCTTGCCATCCTCTTCGCTTTCCAGGATAAAAGGGCAGGATTGCTGGACAGCGGGAGAAGAGTGGCTGTCTTTTAACCTGCAAGTCAGTGAAGAGTTCAGCATCATCCCTCACAATATTCTTGTGCCCACGTTAGGATATTATGGCCTGCATGGGTGCATAAGTAGAGGGGAAAAGAACGAGACGGCTGGTCAGGCTCAGAGGGATGTGGTCAATGTGTGGTACTCTGCCTGGAGGCATCTAGCTAGAAGGGTCAGGCAAGGGTCTGTCCCGCCACCTACCCTGTTTCACATGTTTATAATGACCTGGAGGAGATGAGAGAGCTCTTTTTCATGCCAATAGAGATGAAAGATTTTGAAGAGGAAAGATGTGTTTGGGTAATTTTGATGCCACCGTGATACTAAGAAAACATTCATGTTAGGCATCTACCCTATTTCTAACCAGGAAGCTTAAGCCCTAACCCTACGCCTACCCCTAAATGGCACCTTCCCCCTGACAGGAATCCACTACTCCAATCCCTAACCTCAAACCTTACCTCTAAACCAAAGCCCCAAACCTTAAACGCTTACTCTCATCCTGCTACTCACTCTAATTCCTAGCCTTCATCCTGAACAGCCCTCAGTGGGGCCAATCAATGCTTCAAGGTTTTGCTTCTGCCTTTGACTTCTTGAGAGGTTTGTTCAGTCTCCTCTCAGTATCTAAGGTTCACGGACACAGGGCCAACTACAGCATGGGGGCTCATTAAAATACAGAAAGCCCTAATGAGCTATTTCTCTTCCTGTGATTTTCTTCAACTCTTCAACACTCGTACAGCTAACTGTAGAGTCATTTCAAAGTGTAGTTAAGGAGGAAGATTTCCAAGTGCACCTAATCAAAATCCTTTTTTTAAAGGTTATATTTTATTCATTTCAGTTGAGAGCAGAGGTGATAGCAGCATTCTCCAATTGATATGGATGCAGAGGGTCTCCTCGGGAGGTCTGCACAGCTAGGAAAAGCAGTCCCTTGAGGTCTGGCACTGTAGTGACAACCTTGCCCCTTGCTTCCTGCCTTCCTCAACCTCACCATTTCTCTCATTGGCCACCTGGGATTTACATCAGTTTCCTGACATCAGGCTTCACTGACCTCTGGGAGCTGAATGTTACAGCTCCATTGCACCATCTCCCACCTGATCTCCTTAGACAACTGGCTGCACACAGGCATGGAAGGATTCTTCCTGTTGGCAAGCAAAGAAAATTAAGCATGATAAAGCTTCATAAACAATAAAATACACTCCTCGAGCATATGCTACTTACAAGCTACCTGAAATGAGGTTGCCTTTCTACAAGGGATAATCTTATGACAAATGTTTTAGATACATAGCTACAGAAAGGTTGAGATAAACATAATTAAAGAATTGGCTAAGGAGACACTTGTCCTACTGAAAGACAGGCAAGCTTTTAGTCCCTTAAGCTCAAAGCAGCAGCACAGGTGAGAAGGATCTGAATGAACAAAGAGTAAGGGCAGGAGAAAACTGGAGAATTATGGAAAAGGGCTGTTGTCTGCACAACCTGCTGAAAAGATGACTTTAGAAATGCTCATTGTACCCGGACAGGTGAAAATACAGGAAAGATTAGAGAAATTAAATACAGAACACCATCCAGCATTTATCCGCTTGATCCAGTGCGACCTGGCAGCAAAGGCGGCCAGCAGTGTCCTGAAGTGCATAAAGAGAACCCTCACCAAAAGTGCGAGGGAAGAGATTGTCTCCTCCTGCTCCTCACTCGTTAGGCCACCTGTAAGCAACTGTGTCCATTTTTGGGCCCCCATTTCAAGTGGACTGGGTCTGGCTGGGATGGGGTTAACTTCCTTCATAGCAGCCCACATGGTGCTATGTTTTGCATTTGTGCCTAAACCAGTGTTGATAACATACCAGTGTTTTCACTGTTGCTGAACCGTGTTTGCACAGTGTCAAGGCCTTCTCTGGTTTAACCTGAGAGGCAGCTAAACCCCGCACAGCCGTTCGCTCACTCCCCCACAGTGGGATGGGGGAGAGAATCGAAAACAAAAGGTAAAACTCGTGGGTTGAGATAAAGGCAATTTAGTAGGACAGAAAAGAAAGGGAAAAGAATAACAATGCTAAAAGAATATACAAAGGAAGTGATGCTGTCCAATGCCCATCCAGTTCCTGAGCAGCGGACCCTCGGCCAGCTTTTCCGCCAGCTTTATATGCTGAGCATGACATCATATGGTACAGAACATCCCTTTGGTCAGCTGGGGTCAGCTGTCCCAGCTGTGTCCCCTCACAACTTCTGTGCCCCTCCCAATGTACTCGCTGGTGGGGCAGTGTGAGAAGCATTACGTAGCAATTAACATCATCCAATTCAAACCATTGGCTTCAAATCCCCTTGAGGAACGCATTGGACTTTCCCATCCTCCTGCATCACCCACCAAGTGCACCCAGGTCCTTGAGCAGAAGCAATCCCACGAATGGTTTTGCCTTTACCCAAGGCAGAAGTAACCCAGACTGTCTTCCCCAGCATATTTTTTATGTGGACTACAGGGGCTTTCTCCCCCTCTATGGTACGTAAAAGTTTTGACTGGGCAGGGCCAGCTTGATCAGCAGATCCCCTAGTGTTGACTAAGCAGGTGGCCTTTGCTAAATGTGTGTCCCAATGTTTGAACGTCCCAGCACCCATTGCTCTCGGTGTAGTCTTTAACACTCCATTATACCGTTTGATTTTCCCAGAGGCTGGTGCATGATGGGGGATGTGATATATCCACTCAATGCCGTGCTCTTGGGCCCAGGTGTCTGTGAGGTTGTTTCGGAAATGAGTCCTGTTGTCTGACTCAATTCTTTCTGGGGCGCCATGTCACCATAGGACTTGCTTTTCAAGACCCAGGACAGTGTTCCAGGTGGTGGCATGGGGCACAGGATATGTCTCCAGCCATCCGGTGGTTGCTTCCATCGTTGTAAGCACATGGCGCTTGCCTTGGTGGGTTTGTGGGAGTGTGACATCATCAATCTGCCATGCCTCCCTAATATTTATATTTCAGCCATGGTCCTCCATCCCAGGGAGGCTTGAACCGCTTTGCTTGCTTGATTGCAGCGCGTGTTTCACATCCATGGATAACCTGTGCTGTAGTGTCTGTGGTCAAGTTCACCCCTCGATCATGGGCCCATCTATATGTTGCATCTCTTCCTTGATGGCCTGAGGTGTCATGGGCCCACCCAGCTAGAAATAATTCACCCTTCTGTTGCCAGTCCAGATCCACCTGAGGCACTTCAATCTTAGCAGCCTGATCCACTTGATGGTTGTGTTGATGTTCTTCAGTGGCCCGACTCTTGGCTATGTGAGCATCTATGTGACGTGCTTTTACAGCGAGGTTTTCTACCCAGGCAGCAGTATCATGCCACAGTGCAGCAGCCCAGATGGGTTTGCCTCTGCACTGCCAGTTGCTCTGCTTCCATTGCTGTAACCACCCCCACAGGCCATTTGCCACCATGCATGAGTCAGTATAGAGATCAAGTACCAGCCATTTTTCTCCTTCAGCAATATCCAAAGCCAGCTGGATGGCTTTCACCTCTGCAAACTGATTCAATTCACCTTCTCATAGAATCATACAGTCATAAAATCATAGAATGCTTTGGGTTGGAAGGGACCTTTAAAGATCATCTTACCTCAGCAAAGAAAGCTGTAGCACTCACCTGCATATTGTCAGGCTTGGTGCCGTGACTACCTCCCGGGGGAGCTTGTTGCAATGCTCCACTACCCTTTGGGTGAAGAACCTTTTCCTAATGTCCAACCTAAACCTCCCCTGGCATATCTTCCTGCTGTTCCCTCGGGTTCTTTCATTGGTTGTCAGGGAGAAGAGATCA